>NC_079900.1:12679783-12981294 GCF_024868665.1 Triplophysa rosa | reverse complement strand
AGAAATCTCCTCGCATCAAAAAACTAACTTCTCCTCCCCACAAAATGCCTCGGAGTAACTCAACTTGTCCTGTCTAATGGAAGTACCTCCGACCTACATTCTATCCTTTTTCTTAACTTTTTCCACAGTCACTTGGTTTTGTCTATTGTTATCAGTCTGCCTAATGGGCTTCATTCCAGGGCTTTGTTCTGGCAGGCGAACGAGTACAGAAGGGCGGGGATGGGGGTGAGAGGGGGAGTGGTTGGTGAGAGAAAGGGCTCTTGAGTTCATTTCTTTAAAGGATATCAGTCATTTCGATATGATCGGCCTCCCAAGCAGCAGTTTCACAAACACAAGACTTTCTCTCTCTGAACCAAAAGCACCAGCCGTCATATTGAGCTGTAGTTTTCACACATGAAGGGTGTTGATACTCCAATAAAACAACTGTAGACATGTTTGAAAGCTAATAAATGACATGAATAGTGCAATAAACACGAATAATTATTGTCATAAAATCAATAACAACAATGTGCTACTTCATCAGCTGTGAAGTATTAAGATGACTGAACAAGTGTTTGTGAGTCGGGATATCTGCCGTAACTTCTGTATGTTAAAACTTTTAAAGTTTTAATGTCCCACTCTGTTATTGTGTAAGTCAGACCCCCAAAAAAGCTGACCAAACTTGGAACGGCTTCTTGACAACAATAACAACATACTATATAAGTGTAAACCGCATATAATGCAAACATTTAGTCTTACTGATACGCATAACTCTCATAATTCAAACAGAAATCAACGAAAAGCACCAAAGCACAACAAAACATCCATTTATAATTAAACTAAACCCGTTTCCATTGCCTTTTGATACTAAAGGGTTAACCCCGTTCACTGCCCGCATCTGGGAGTCATTTAAAACATTCCACAAGGCTTACCACATGCTTTCAGACAGCCTAAACCCCATGAAGCTGATTTTGCTGTTCAGGGCTAAACGTTTTCAAAGTGTATTTCTCAAAAAAAGTGAAGCTGTGTTTTAGCTTTTAAAGTTTTGCATCATGAAATTGTTTCTTCTCCTCAGAGAAGACTTTGGTTTTAAGCATGAACACGTCTAAGAGTGTGTGACTGTCTTTGCCTACCTTTGTATACAATGGCGTGTGTGGATGAGTTGTAAAACTGCTCTTTGAAGTGCAGGGATGCTAAAGAGTGCTAGCTCTTTCCCACCCTCCGATAGGATCTTCACAGGCGTGTGTTCCCAGCTCATTTCCTCTGGTCAAGTCTTGTGACCCGTCAACACAGAAGGGTTATAGGTGTTTGCTGTAGCTGAAACACACAGACCATAGACATTAAGCCAGAGCCATGTGCAATTAAATAATGACAAAAAGGAAGCTTGATGAGAGGGACTTTAAGGTCCAGTGTGTATATTTTTGGAGGATCTATTGACAGAAATGCAATATAATATACATAACTATGTGTTCAGAGGTGTATAAAGACCTTACATGAAGCATTATGTTTATATTACCTTAGAAGGAGCTATTTCTATAAACATACGCCGTGGGTCTCCTTGCATGGAATTCACCATGTTGTTTCTACAGTAGCCCTAAACGGACAAACTGCCTACAAAGTGTGCTTCGTAAATACGTTATCTCCTTCAGCAAAGAAGCACCGTAGTGCTTCGAAAGGCAGGGGTGGAGTGAGTCGTTGGTTGCAATTTGCCACCTCACCACTAGATGCCGCTAAATTTCATACACTGGACCTTTAATGCTTTGCAGGGTTGACATTTCCTCACACTTACATGTTAACACAGTTGCTCATCAGGGTCAGAGGCAAAAGGATCTGAAAAATTAGGCCAGGTTTACTAATTTTTCAGTTGTACACAAGAATATTAAAAGTTTCCTTCAAACAGAAATTAAATCTTTACTCACACATTGTCATGACAAACCTGTATGCTGTATTTTTTCCCATATAACTCCATTTGAGCTATGTACAACAGGTTTGTACAAATAACAGACCGAAATTGATGTTGTTTATTGCTAAATATTTTCCCTCCGCTGTAATTCTCTGCATGCAGGGATGAAACTGGAGGTTAAAAAAATCAATAGAAGCATTTTTGGCCAAACAATTTCTTTAAGGGAAAAACCTAAGGATTCATTACTGTAAATGATGACTGGGCTTTAGCACTTAGTTGCACAGTACATCAACTGGATCAAGAGACAATGAAATAAAAACACCTAACGCCTAATATACAATATAGGTGTTCTATGTTGTTTGACAATCAGGGCTAGAGTCTAGTAGCATTAAATGAGGATCACAATGGTTGTCTTGACTGTAAGCACCATTTTAGATAGATTAGATTATATCTACAATATAAGCACTTGCTTGTAATCTTAGTTAGCCATTTTCTAAATAAAGAACCAACAAGAAAGTGATTCCCCCCCAAATGTCTCACATTAAAATTTTTATAACATACAGAACAAGATTAAGAGTCATTAGAACAGCCATTTAAGCCCTTAAGACAAGCGCAGCACATGTGATTTTGACTCCATCTAACAGTTTATTTTTTCCTTCTGTTATCGGGACGTCCCCTCATTTGCAGTGTGATGGGGCATATAGGAAAAAGGTCTTGGCATTCATTCAACAGTCGCACTATTTGCAAAGCCACACTGCGTTATAGGAAGGGTCAGCCCCAGTGGCCAGTAATATAGTACAATGATGTGTAACAAACATGCCGAGGCACATGCTGCTCCTAGAAATAGCTCCGCTGGCCTTCTTGTGACTTGGAAATACTGCCCCACGTAAACAACACAAGAGGAGACAAACTGACGACACCTTCCAGAGGCCCGTGCCAAAGGACCGAACACTTTGAAAAGGGAAAAGTATGAGGACTGTTGATGCCTGCTGGGTCAAACAAACTGGCGTGATGCATTACTTCTTTCACGGCTATCTAACTCTATCCAGTCTGTTTTATTAAAGCTATGCTGCGGATGGCTTCTTCTCCAAATTAAACTATTCACTGCAAATGAGGATGTTTTGCAACATAGCAACAGAGCCCTTGTTTTCATACGGAGGCTCAGAGCTTGTGGAAATGCAGGCCATCTAACAAGATCAATGGCGTTTGCAGTTGTTTTTCCACACAGCATGCACCGATGATCTTGACGCATCTGTTATTATGAGACCACAAAAACAGAATGCAAATCTTGATTAAAGCCTTTTGGAACGCTTTTCAGCAAGTTTATAACCTTACAAAAACTTATAGCTGATTGTGAAATTCCTCTTAATGTTGCAAAATTGACCTGAAATACAGCCATGCCATAACAGAGTGCCTCTCATGCTTAATACCCTCCTCGTGGTTACGTAAAGGCAGGCACCAGCTGAGCTTATGTTCAATGGGTATCGTGCCCTCAAGTGACACCGCGGAAGCTAATGATGGGAGGAGACGGCGGTGGGCTGGCCGGTTTTCGGTTTCACCAGCGTGCACGTGACCGCAATGGCTGCTTCTCCGTTCCGTGCAGCGCATCATTCCTCTGCCGCCCAGTAAGCACTGGCTACATCAGCTGAACCCTCGGTTTGCCTGAGCAAAATTCATCCACGCCTTCTCTGTGCTTCATCCGAACGGCTCACCGGCGAAGAACGATATTTTGGAGAGAAATAAAACCTCCGGGGGTTTGAACTTCTAGCAAGCAGCACGGCAGTAGGAGGAGTCAACAGGTATTGGCGCTCTCTGTTTACGTGAATATACGATTGCTAGGCTGACAGGTAACCAAATTGCCGGACTATCAACTTCTGCCCATAAGCGCGAGATCGCGTCTTGACAGATCCGGAGCGGAGAATAGACGCGTCTTTCCTCACTCAGATACGGTGTGCTAGTTAACTGTAAAGCTGTCCGATGAGTTTGATCGAAACCGCATACGGGGTTCATAATGACCGCGGTAATAAAATGCGATGCATTGTTCTAGTCTCACCTGAATGACGAGTGTTTCATTGAGAGTTTTTGCAGCAGGTCTTTCATTGAAAGCGTCGCTACAGTGCTCTGACTAAAATGTCTCGGATAGGATTTGGTCGAGAGCTTAAAGCAATGTTATATCCATAGGCTGAGCATTAAGTGTATGTCATCATATATTAAATGTCTTTAAATGGGTCAACAAACAAAAGCAACACATGTCTGGATCAACTGCATTGGCACATTATAAACAGATTAAGAGGGTGCTGCTGCAGCAGCGATGGGTGTTTTCGGGTTAGCTGTGTTTCCCCTCTTAAATGGGAAGTTTCTAGACCATCTGTCTGCAATAGAAAGAGGAAAGGGTATATCGCTCGATATTTGCTTCCTCAAAGCGCTGCCACTACATGTCTATGGTCTGCTGAGACACATGCCACCGAGTTTGACATTTCGCTTTTTCTGCTCATGAAAGCATGTGCACGCGCACAGTATCACCTCCTGCGGTTTTGTCTCAAACTTTCCATCAGCGCTCTCTCTCTCTCTCTCTAATGCTCTGTCATTCCAAAATAGCGGGAGGGGAACACAAAAGCTGACTGAATCAGGGCACTATCCATCTCCAATTCTGTCGTCGTTGCCATTTAGAAATATTTTCGCAGCCACTCGCTGTTGGATATGACTACTCACTCTTGCGCTCTCTATTTCTCTGTTTTTCCTTTCTGTTATCCAGTGGATGGGTTTTGGCATATTCATTATTCATTTCAAATTGTCTGCAATAATGTCAACTGATGGATGTGATGATTAGATGGAGAATATTACTGAACCCATCAACTGAATCACTTTTTATTTGAATACAGTGTGAATATGTTAAGACCAAATGATGCTAACTGTAGTTTAGATGCTTGCTTTTAAAGTTTTAGTTCACTCAGAAATGAAAATTCTGTCATCATTTACTCACCCTCTTGTCATTTCAAACGTGTTTGACTTTCTTCCGCAGAACACAAAGGAAGATATGTAGAAGAATAAACTGTTTTTACCTGGTCCCCATTCACTTGCGTTCTTTTTGTGTCCATACAATAGAAGTGAATGGGGGCAAGTGCTGTTCGGTTACCAACTTTCTTCAAAATATCTTCTATGGTGTTCTGCGGAAAAACAGAAGTAATAAAGGTTTGAAATGACAAGAGGGTAAGTAAATGATGACAGAATTTTCATTTTTGGGTGAACTATCACTCTTCTGTGCTGCTCTGATTTATGGATGAAAAAGGAACAAGCCTAGGGATGCGCCGATGCCATTTTTTAAAGACCAAGTACGAGTGCCAATGTTTTTTCTGGTACTCGCCGATTCCAATACCAACACCGATGCCTACCTGTATGGTTTTTTGGTGAGGTGGCAATTTTCCAAGCACAACACACTGAAACTATTAACTTTGCCTCAAAACACATAATGAAAAAGACCATTTTATGTGCTTGTCACAAACTTTCAAAGCACAAATGTCAGTCAGTTCTGTCAGGTATGTCACGTGAGGTATTGGTCTTTGGTATCGGTGTATCTATATGTGTACACTGTACGAGTACGAGTACATGAGCTTGGTATCGGCCCCATACTGTTACTGGTATCGGCGCATCCCTACTTTTCATGCAGTGAAGGGATTCTGTGTTGGCAGTCCAAAATGTTTATTATTTGTATTATTTCCAAATAAGCTGCTGCAAGATGTTGTTACACAAGAATGTTCCACAGAAGAAAGTTTTTCTGGTTTGAAATAATGAGGGTGATTTAATGATGGCAGAATTTTGATTTTCATTGCTGAATTATCTCTTCAAAGATGCATCAGTCATGCAGCTCTTGGGCCGGATGTATAAAATGGGCAACGGGCATACACTATTTTCCTAGCATATATTGGGATTTATAAAAGGAAATTTAGCATAAATATGTGCAAACCCTGCGGATGCTCTTGACTGTACATACGCACACTACAATGATGAAATCTATATCTAATCTTAGAATAAAATTTTATACAGGAGGCCTCTTTTGACACACATAAAAATGTCTTTGACCTCCATAAATAACCATCAAAATAATATCGTACCACGAAAGAAACTGTAATCTGTTGGCCCAAACACTAAGCGAGACAGTAACACTGAAATGGTTTGTAAAAGTTGATGGGTGTTTTGCTTGAGTCTTTTTATTGCTTCGCTGTAGTTTTCTTACACAATTCGTTTAAGTAGCGCAGCTGATGTTTGTTTCTGCCAGGTGTTTAGCCCTGTACGCAATGTACCACAGTGCTTTTGGCATCTTTCTTCTTCTTTTCTTCTCTGGCTGCATTTCTTCCCCTCTTTCATCTTCTTGGGACTCATTCAGGTAACTCTCACTCTCACTGCCAAAAGAAGCAGCCAGGCGAGAATGTGCGCTCAGGCGCCCGGCAGTGTTAGAGCCTCATTAGACCTGCCACACGCTTGTGCTCTAAATTGTTAAGCCGTGGAAAAGGTGCGAATAGATTTTGCGACTGAAGTGGATTTTTCCTGCGATCACAGGGGCTGTGATTTCCCACCGTGTCACGTAAGGACACAGAAAATCGCTGACCTTTCTTTAACGGGACATTTTACCTGACTGTTTTCATAGTCTGCCTGACTTTCACTCTTTGTTGGGTGAACAGACAGCCTGTCTGCTAGCTCCCCGTTCTCTGTTTATGCTCATGTGTGCTCTCTTGACACTTCTTGGCACAGGCTGGTCTAGACTCAGCGTTTTTAAGTTTGTGTACAGTTTAATTTCTCTTCGATTTATTTATTTTTTGCTGCCCACCTGACTAAAGCCCACCTGTCCACCTGTTTTCCTGCAAGCATCTTGCGTCTTCTGACAAGTATCCCCAAATGTCTCAGATCAGTCCCTGTTATGACTTTTTATAAATCCTGTTCTCCCATCTTACGTACAAGATCGTCTCGCTGGTTAATTCATAAAAGATGTCCATCTGCCCATCCATTTGTATGTTTGAATTAGGGGCCACCCAGGCTTCGCTCACATGCCTGAAATCTGCTAAAACATCTCCGCACAGAGACAAGACATTGATGACTAAAGCATTAGAAAGAGAAGCAGGAAGTGGGTGTGTTTATTTCCTGTCAGTCATAATTTCCTTTGTAAAACATGATTTTCAACTAAGCAGTGTGTCTTTGTTTTGAAACCCGTGGCCTGGTGAGCAACGTCACATGCAGCTTATTTGCAGCTTCGCTTGTAAGGCACATTTGCAATAGGATTTGGCATGTTTTTGATGTAGGCATACATCGTGAGCTCTGCAGCAGGAGACAGATGGGTGGAGGTAAATTAAACAAGCCGGTCTGGTATTCTCTCTTCACTATGACAGTGCGCCAGCCACGGCACTGAGTCTCTGTCATTATTTAAAGGCCAGTGTTAATGGGCTCTGTCTGCCTCGATGCCCCCAGCTGCAGAGAGAGAGAAAAACAGATTTAAGACTAAAAATTGAAAGGAAATGTAATGACCATGCAGTGTGGTTGAATGAGAGTTTTCTTGTTTCCTCTCAGAGTGTTTTGTCATTGAACACTATTGCTGGTGGTGATTTAGGGTCTTTTTGAGGTCTGCATGGATCAATTTACCCAAAAACACACAACAGTTTTTTTGCACACATAGAGTACCTCAGAGATGACGTATTTTTGAATGCAAATCCCAGAAGCAAGATAGCATTTTAGCACTTCAGGTTCCATCTCCCCAAAGTCTATGTTTTTTTTAATGGGTTTTTGATCAATTGCCTGAAATCATATCTGTGGTTAAAAAAATTGCTAAATATGTTCACGTTTTAATCTATGACATAAAACACACCAGTTATAACCAGCTTGTGATTTTTTATTGGGTCTTACAAACGGCGGTTGCTAACAAGTTGCTAAAGCGTCTACTTCCATGGGCGGGGACATTAGACGTCATCGCTCATATAAATCTCACATATAATATAACATGGGCACAGATTACTAAACACGTGGATGGGGATTCATTCATCACGCAGTAAAAACATTTTTTATAAAGTTAGAAAAAGTTAGTGGAGGTTTGATGGTGGTGACGTTGATATAGACCGTTTCATCGGACGTGCACGCGCCTGACCCCCAGTTAACTTTCGGTTTGTGTTTGGCTAGTATTTTATTTAATTTATGTTAATATTAATTTGTATTATTATTTTACTGTATAATTGTATAATAATAATTGTATTAAATAAACGCTTTGTTGAATGTTAATTTTATTAATTTAAACTTTATTTAATTTCAGTCCTGTAGTTAGGTTGCATTTAAATAAACCGTATGGTACATTGACATCTAGCGGTTGCAATAGCATCTGGCTGCAGAATACGCCCTTTTCACAATGACGTCACTTAACTTCCGCCTTTTTGCAAAGCAGTGTATCATCCGTCTTGCAACAAACAAGAAGAAGAAGAAGAACTTCCGTTTTGCCGTCGCGCTGGAATTTAACAACAGTGAGAGAAAAAAACTGACAGAACACGTATTCAAGTACTTATCCTAGCACCTTCGCTAACACAAAAAGAAAACAAAACACTTACCCTCGTAATCAAACAGGTACTGTTCAACGAAGAATTTGTGTCCTTTCTCTAGCTTTGATCTTGTCGTTAACGAAAATTTGTCTGCAAGACGTTGTACATCATCTAGACGTATTTGTGGCAGATGTGCAAGCCACTTGGTAAACTCCATTCTGAGGCGCTAGCGGAAGTAACTTCTTCTTCTTCTTGAGTTTTACTGGCGGTTGGCAAATCAGCTTAGCATTACTGCCACCTTATGAACTGGAGTGCTAGCGGAAGTAATGATACACTGCTTCGCGACAGAACGGAAGATGCGTGACGTCATTTGAAAAGGGCGTATTGCACTTGCACTCTCAGACTTGCACTGTCAGGCTTGCACTCTCAGACACCTTCGCTTCCTGTGACGTCACTTGCAGTCGACACCTACCTGCGACGTCACGTGCAATCGACACAAACAAACCGGACAATTTATCACTCCAGAACTATAACAAGGATTATATCTTTGTATTATTTTATTATAACATTTAAATAAAGTATGACTAGTATATATATAATTAAAAATAAATGTTATATTATAATATAACGGCAAAGTCTATCATGTATATATCCAGAGTGAGGAAAAGTGCTCAGAAAATCACTCTGGACCTCTCACATCCAAGCCTTTATCTCTTCACAATGCTGCCGTCTGGTCGGCGCTACAGAGCACTGAGCACCAAAACAACCAGACACAAAAACAGCTTCTTCCCTTAGGCCATCTACCTCTTGAACAGTTCAATGTTTTTACACACCGTGCAATTAATAACTCTGTGCAATAATAATTATATCCTCCAGATAATACACTATCTATTTTTTATACAACTTTTTCTGTAAATTATCATTCATTCTGCTGTATATAGCACATAATTGTACAATAGTCTATTCTTATTTTTTTACTTGTACATATTTACACACACACACACACAAAGCTTTACTCTCTATATCTGTATCTTATGTTTATTGTATTGTATTTCTTTATTTTTTTTATACCCATAGACCCTTATTTATATCATCTGTGTACTGTATTCTATTGTGTTATGGTCTCTGTGTACTGTTGTTGCTGTTTCTGAGTACTGGATGCTCCTTTCACCAAAACAAATTCGTTGTATGTGCAAACATACTTTGCGATAAAACTCTTTCTGATTCTGATTCTATTATCAAGTCCATTATCAGGTGGGCAATTGCAGCATTATGGATGTAACATTTTGAGACCAAATTTAAACATGTAAATTCTCAGAGAATGTATATACTACCAATATATTGAATCATCTGTTTCTACTTTACTAAACCCATGATGATAAGAGTTCAGATATCAGTCTATTCACGAGTTTTACATTTCAAAAGCGGGAAAAATTGTGAAAAAAATACATGTTTTCGAGAGACAACATAATTTGTAGGTTCCTAAACAGAAACGCAAAAGTACCTTTAAATTAAAAAAAGAAGATTATACAAATTATTTGAGGTTTTATTTGACTAGTCACTTCAGTAAAAACAAAAGAAGAAATGCCAAAAGAAACAATGGCATGTTATGCATTTTCTTTAGATTCAGCTTCACAGAACACTTTCAGGTTCATGATATCAACAACATTATCAAGGAATACACTCATATCTTTGATTTCAGTAAAGACAAAACTGAAGGGTTCAAGAGCTGCAAGTCTGTCCTCTGAAAATTCAGCCTTTTGTAGCCTTTCCATGGCCTCTGAAACATCTTGGTCTTCCATGCAGAGTACTTTGGGCAGCTGAACAGAACCAAGCAGCACACCTGAATGCTCCAAACACCACGCACTGGCTTTTTTCAAATCTGCCATTGATAATAAATAAATAACACAGAGAACAAGAGACACAACTGTGAAATCAAAAGCACTAATGATAAAATTCATAAATGTTCCAAAAATAAAGCAAAAACAACTTTGACTTTTTTGCTAGTCCTGTAACAAAACAGGGTACCTCTTGTGGTGACTTATGGGTTTCCTCAAACACAGGATGCAGTACACAATCATCTGCCTAAAAATATATACAATACAAACAAATGAATATTTAACATAACTGAGTAACAACTTCACAGTAAATATACCTGTGCCGACTCCTGAACCTGATGCTGTGGCTCTTCCTGTTAATAAAACATCACAGCATGAAAAAACATTCACAAAGTAAAGATACATTTTGAGTGTCGTTCCCCCAGCATATACATTTACCTGAAAGATCTCCTCCAACTTCCTTCTCCTTAGCCTAAAAACAGGCTGCAAGATCACCCCTCAGGAAGGCTTTCGACTCCTCTGTGAAGTGTGCAAAAACTTTTATTTAAAGAAATACTGTACCTATCAAGCCCATAGTTTTCCATCAACATCACGCACCACCATTTCCGTAGTTCTCGCATGTCCAGCTGTTTATAACATGCAAGTTAACACCCCTTTGCTTTGGTCACACTAACTGCACATCTTTGTAGAAAAGTACTCACAATCGTGTAGTCAAATGCAGAATCCATCACCACGTAAAATGCAGACTATAAACAAATGAGGCACATAACAGTTACAGCCTGTGCATAATCAAACATACAAAAACAAAACAGTCTTACCATTAACATGAAGACACCACAGTCATTACCGTAAAGTTGTCCTGGAAATCCCTTTAATACAACAAAAGAAAGGCAAGTTAATTTTAACATTTTAAGAAGTAACAATTTGAGTCTTTGTGGAATTTACCTGTAAATCAAGGCCTGTTTTTTCAGCCCATTTCCCAGGCATTAATCTGTTTGCAATATGCCTGTTGTTTACACACAAAAATAATAAATGATAATTTGGCACTGAACATGACCATCTCTGAACAAAAGTGCAACCGTGCATTGAACGTGAACATGCCCGTATCTAAACAATCGATGAGAGCAATATATACATAAATTTGTAATTTGTTAACGTTAGTTAATAAAAACATAGCTGTTTATTGTCCATATTAACTTAACAAATACAACTTTTAAATTGAATAATGTTTTAGTAAATGTAGACGAAAATTAAAAAAATAACAAATGCTGTATAAGTACAGTTACATTTTTTGTTAACTAACGAATCTTACTGAAACCATTTGTATGTAACTTACATCAGTACGTTTATATCAAATCAACACCATCAAGCACTTCCACAAACTTATTTTCACCACAAATAATTAAACAGGGACGGTACACTATCCAGTGGTTTCAA
Source organism: Triplophysa rosa (assembly GCF_024868665.1). Classification (NCBI taxonomy): domain Eukaryota; kingdom Metazoa; phylum Chordata; class Actinopteri; order Cypriniformes; family Nemacheilidae; genus Triplophysa; species Triplophysa rosa. The sequence goes on along the minus strand of NC_079900.1, from coordinate 12,969,625 downwards.
CGTATGTATGCCATATAATTAGCTAGTTTAGTTTAGTTTATGTATTTAAAACTAGTGACGGACAGACAGAGTGATATATGGTTGGCTAGTTCACCTATACAAACTCTTTGTATAAACAAGTAGTAAACAGCATACATAGACCGACAACATTTTGTATACTGGATATTATACTATCACACATGGAAAAAACATTTAAACTTACGGCAATGACCGCGAAAAGTTCTCAATCCATCATGTGCTTGTGCTACACATGCAAAATGCAAGCAGCGCGAAGAGTGCAGGTGTCGACTGCAAGTGACGTCACAGGAAGCGAAGGTGTCTGAGAGTGCAAGTCTGAGAGTGCAAGTCTGAGAGTGCAAGTCTGAGAGTGCAAGTCTGAGAGTGCAAGTCGATAGGCTGCAGCCAGACCCTTCTCAGCGGTTGAGCTTGTTATCAGAGTCTAAATTCAAAATATTGGAGAGACAAGTTTAGCCAAGTAATGGTTCTTCTCAGTTTCTTTTGATTGAAATCATAAATAATCTACAGGCACTCTATTGTTTGTGAATGTGTACAGGACGTTCAGTTGGTGTCACAAAAGTGTGCATGCGCAGTAACGTTTGTTTATGTTGTTGGAGGAAACCGTCTATAGTGCGACCATGGTTTAGTCTGTTTATAACCCTTACTTCTGGCGATTGCATTTAGGCTTCAAAAATAGCAAATATTATCATGTCAGACAAAACGTGTAAGTATCATAAACGTTTGTTAATCGCAGAGTTTATTTTTGCGATCTTCCAAAAATCTGGGAAAAAATGTAAAGGCTTTCGGTCGAGGGAACCAGTGTGGCGCTAACTTCTGGGTTAGCCTACACATCATTGCACTCTTTATGATTTGGTGGGTTGGACATCATTGTCCACCCGCAGAAAACAGCACTGGTATATATTAATTCATAAAGCTATATGTGGTACTTCCTTTTTAACCGTTTTAGTCTTAACTCTGGGAGTTATGAGTTGCACTCTCAAATAGGTTACTTTGTACTGTACTCACTCAGAGTGTTAACTAACTTGGGGAAAACTGCTTTTTCTTATTATGCACCCTGGTCATGGAATAATTTGCAAAGATATTTACAGTTAACTACATTGATATCTATAGCTTTGAAAGCCCTGCACGTGCGTGACTGAGACGGCTATTCAGATAATTATTTAGAATAAACTCATACTCAAAACCAACTAAAACACTAAAATCAATTCAAGATTTTTTTCAATTATTGTTATATTATTGTGTATTGTATATTTTTAAAAATTGCCCCTTGCCGCAGGGCCCCCTAGAGGGCGGTGCCTGGTGCGGTCGCAGCAGTTGCACTGCCCAAAGGATGGCCCTGGTAGGAGTAATGGATAAAATCAGACAATGTGATATGTGGAGGCTGACAGGTCCAAGGAATGGAAACAATTCATGGAAAGTAACACACTTATGAATAGTTTATGTGATTTTTCTAGGTGATCTGTCTGTCTGTCTTTGTGCATGACCGAATGAGGGTGAATAAAAAATTTCACACTGGAGGTAAGCCATGAAGTATACAATTACTCAAAGACCTACCGCACTTTACGTTTGTAAAATCATTTTGCCACACAGCTAATATGAATTCCAGATCTGTGAGATGAGTGCACCTTTTCCAGGCTTAAAAATATCCAGTTGAGGACAGAAAGAGAGAAAGGCAGACAAGTTGTTCAGCTGGTATAGGGGGTTTGCATTATAGTCCAGAATGGATCGTCCGAAAATCTTATATCAAGTGTAAATTGTTAAAGTGTAAAGTGTAAACTTGCAATGTGATGCTGTGTTTAGAAATTGTTAGCATTGTTATATTTGTCCACTGGAGAAACGGCTGTGTGGCCTGTGTTCAGATGTGGAAATGGTAGAAAATCTGTTGGAACAAGTCTGGCGGATCCACTGGATGTGCATGACAGTGGGCCTCCTCACATCTCCCCCACGAGTCTTTGAACCTTCAAAAGGTCCTCTCCTTGCTCAATACGCTCATAAAAACACAGATACTGCGTGTAAATCTGGAACAGAAGTGTCGCTGTGCTGGTTCCATCGCTCTTGATTTATGGCTCCTAGTGCACGATGGACACTGGTTTTCTAAGTTGTAACCCAGCCATGGCAGACCCTCCCTCTCTCATTATGATGAGCATGTCAAATGCTTAGCTTTGTTCCTCCTTTGCATTCGTTGTTCTTAAAAGTACATTGGGTCCGAAGCTTGTTTGCTGATATTAGCACATGCCCACTTGGCTTAAAGTTCCAGTGAAATAAAAAATGACAATGCCTATTTTTTAATGTATTATTGCAGCGTTTATTGTAAATAGTCTATCAATGTGGGTCATTCTCTTTTTAAAATTCGTGTGCTCTCATAATCTTCAGTTAAAATCTGAAAATGCATTTCCGTCCTGTAATGACTATCTATCTTAAATGACGTAAGTTAGACAGCTTGGGCGGAGCATCTGTTAACTCCTCCCCTTCAACTGTCAGTCTGCTGCCGGTTCCATTTCAAAATGCAACGGCTGTTTTTATACGTCCAATCAAATCGCAGACAACGACGAAAGCAAGCCCACTATTTTCTCATTCAAAAATGCCATTTCACTCGGAAATGCGTCAAAATACAGAAGTAAAAACGATCGTAACTTCCGGTTCACGGGGACTTTAAATGAAAATACTGGATCAGACTACAGTCAGACTCTGTTCTTTGTTAACGTGTGACCAAAATTATTTTGTAGAAAGTGATTTGGGATTAAAGATGTGTTTAGCTAGCTTTACAATGATGTTAAACTGAATCATTGGTGATTCATGTGATGTACATTTTAATGGATGGAAGTGGAAACCACCGGACTGAAGCAAAGTCTAATTGTTGTGATTGGCAGATATATAGAGACTTTTGGAAACTGAAGTGAAACATAAATAAATTTTTACAGATCCATGTTTTCCACTCTACTCTTCCAGGCTTACTTACCTAAAGTCAGTTTATAATTTTTATATCAAAGGATGTTTTATTGCTGTGGTGTTTTGTAGTCTACTTTGGAAGTTTGATCTTGGCTGCAGTAGCATCAAAACGTATTGTCTGGACACTTACGTCTCATTAAAAAAAAGTATGAATGTGTTTGAATTAGATAACAAAAGCAAATACCAAGCAAAGTGTTTTAAAAGAAAGCGTAAGTATTTTCAAAACATCAAAATTAATGGAAAAGTATTTGGAAGATGTATGGTTATCTAGAACTTGTGGACTGATGGAGAATTGTGTGCAAAAACAACTTGGAAAATTTGGACAATTTAGCTATTTAATGCTATGAAATGCATACATTGTAAAGTGTGATGACATACTGTACATTACGGGGCCACTGTAAACCTTGTTGGTCCATGACATTAACAGATCTTTTCATTTTGGCAGAACTTGTACTTCTTGACCTCTTCAAACAATATATAAACTGAGGGAGATGTTTCCTTCTGAAAACAAGACTTGACAGGTGGCTGTGCCAGCGGCCATTCTAACGGACATCTTCTATGATGTGATGTATGATTCCTCTATTCTCCCATTTTCATTAAGTGGTACACTACTGTGCTCTCAGATACTCTGCTGACCCTGAAAAGGGAGGCCATTTGGTGGATTACCATGACAATGAAACAGAATTTCTTCATGGTGACTAGAATGGTGCCCATATGAGCTGTGAGAGTAATTCTCCTATCTAGGCTGTTTTTGTGCACTTGCCGTTATTATGTCTGGACTTGATGTCCTAGGACTGTATTGAATAAAGCAAAAGGAAGTGTTTTACTCAGTTTCGTGCTGTAAGGACATCCTTGTGGTACTAAACGTCCCGGGTATTTATTATTCAGTTCTGTTTGACCTGATGGAATCAATGAAGGAAACACTGTGATGTTGATCAATGAAAGCCAAGTCGGATCGAGCCTATCTGAGTTCCCGCTGTAAAGAAAACAGCTGCTTTAAAGGAATGTTAAGATCTGTTGAGAGCATCTGTAGCATGTTGTCCACAGATTACCATGAGCGATCATTTTTATTCGTCTTATAGTTTGTTAAAACAGAGAAAATTCGTTTTTACACGGAAGCCTATGGGAAAATGTATTTTAGATGTGAAAAACAATTTTTACAGACAAAGGGAAGAGTCAAACTTTAATTGATAGCATGTCACAGTTGTTGTCAGTGCAGCCTAACTTGTATTGAACCATGAACATTACGATGTCATTGCATATTACACACATCCATAACTGAGGTGTAATCGATAATATTACAGTTTTTCTCGATTGCTTAAACACATTTCTTGAAATTATGCCTCGTATTCTGAAAACAGTAAACACAAATCCATAACATCTCACCCAATTCTCCAAACATCCTATTGTCAGGTCAAAATGAAGCTCTCTCCTCAAAACCATTCAAACTTGCTGAAAAACCAAACTTTTCCTGCAGACATGATTTACAAGCCCTCAAAATCACCCACACTGCAACATAGTCTTAGACACTGGTGAGATCAATTCAAAACACTGTTACTAAAACTCTTAGTGGGATTCAAGAATAATTTGACAGCTTAGTGTTGATTAGAATATACAACATAAAAGAGTGCACCTAGAGCAAAGTGCAAGAATGAGCTTTAGGAAAAAATAAAACAATAAAACAATACACCACTGTAAAGTAGATGAAGATGATCTTACAAGACAAGAGAAGTTCAAAAACCAAAGAACAATATAAACTGGTCATGCAACACAATACGGTACACAACTGCACAATAACATTTACATTCAGGCGTTTAGCAGATGCTTTTATCCAAAGCGACTTACAGAGAAGATAAAGGACAATACAGTGAAGCGATTTGTCAATAGGAGGCAATGTAAAAAATATGGCATCCTCTGCACCTTTGGCCCAATTTTGTAAAAGTATTCCGGTAAAAAGCAGGTAAAAAGGGTGTACACGTGCTACAGTTTACTGGGTACAGAATAGAGAAATTTCTCTCATATAAAGTGTGTACTGTAATTATACTGTATGTTTACAGTAAGTAGTATAAAGCCCAGTAGATGATTCTAGGATGCACAATTACCTGTGCTCCTATTGATATTATCCTGAGATTCTGATTGGTGTGTCATCAGTTTTGCAACTGAATGTTTACTGATGGACAAATGTGTGCTATTTGAGTTTACATATTGACACTTCAGTTCATTATATTGTGTGTTTGTGTTTTCTGAATGAGAACATGGTTAAACCTTTGCAAATTGAGACTGTTTGTGTGAGGGGTTTGTACAAGTTGGTGTATTGTTCTGAGAATGTGTTTATAGTTGTCAGAAAATGGTGAGTTGTTTCATGAATTGTGTGTTAGCCATCGAGAAAAACTGTAACACTCCTCCCACGTGAACATGAACCTCTTGTAGATAAAGAATGCAGTTTGAAGTACAGTCTTCAGAATGACTCATTATACTTCTACACCTGGTAAATAAAATCAACTAAAAAGAACAGTGGACTGGAGGTTAGACGGGGTGCTTACGTAAGGTCTTCTGATACCAGAGACACAGGATATCCTGTGGAGCAGGGTCTGGAACAGGAAGTGCTGCCACACCACTGGCACCAGCGCAGGAAGTGGCTCTGAGGAGACGCCTGACTTCTTGGCAGCCATTTGGTGTTAAGTGCGCCAGTTGCTTCTGTTGTATCAGGGACTTCCCCCTTTTGGGGAAAGTGAGTTGCCTTTCCTCTGGAAGATTCTTTCCTTTCGTTGCAAATATTAATATGTGTGCATGTGTTTGAGGAATGTAGTAAATTCGTCAGTATATCTTAAATTGTTAATGTATGTTTCGATCTGAACAGTATGTTGATTCAATACATTTATTGGTTGGTTGATCTTAATTGTAGTGTGTTTATTATTGTTATTGATTGATTGCATGATTGTGACTTGTATTTATTGCTTCTGAAACTGTTACTGAACTCTGCAGCACCACTGTCTAACTCTAATCTTAAAATACATACTGTTAGAAAAATATAGCCACAAGATGTGAACTTTGAGTTTACATGATTTTAGTATGATTTAATTACCCTAATGTAAAGTTATATACAAAATAAACAGCATTACATCATCATGGCAACATTTAGCAAGTTGCAATGTTGTATTAAACTTTATACACATAAGTAATCAATATGATTAATAAGTAATAAATTAACGCATAGCGTTTAAAGGAGTCATATGACAGGGCTAAAACTAATATTATCGATTGTTTTAGATGTAATGCAATGTGTATACATGATTTAAGGTTCAAAAACGCTGTATTTTCCACATACCGTGCATGTTTGTATCTCCTCTTTGCCCCGCCTCTCTGAAACGCGCATATTTTTAACAAAGCTCATCGCTCTGAAAAGCGAGGTGTACTATGATTGGCCAGTTAACCAGTGCATAGTGATTGGTCGAATACTGCAAGCGTGTGATGGAAATGTAACGCCTCTTGCCATATTTGGAACATCAGGTTCCAAAGCAATCGTACTGACAGGTACACCCACCTTACTTTTGGGCAGTCTTAGTCAACTCATACTACAAACTGACGTGGATTTGTGGGGGTGTGGTTACACGAGGTGTTTCAGGCAGGTCTCGGTGAGCATTCGCATTTAGCTAGAATGCATCTTTTGTTCCCACACTTTAATTTTTGCAATTTTACGTGTCTAATACATATACGTATAAATACGGGCAACTTATAACACACCAAAGACACAGAAAAACACGTGTTCACGCCATATGACCCCTTTAAACTTGTGGATATAAAACAGTGTATATTTTTAACATTTAAGGATTTGCCTTAAAGGATTAAAGAATGGCCAGTGAGATTTGCTCTTATTGTAAGTTCAAAGAAAAAGAAAGGATGAGTTGACCATGTCAACATTGTGTCAGAGATGCTTAACTTGTATTAAAGCCTCATTGTGTAACGGGGGTGCTGGCCTCTACAGTAAGTGCACCGTGAAGTAAAAGAGCTGCTTAAAATTCTTCAATTCATGCTTTGTTTGTCACACTGTGCTTTTGACCTTCAGTAAGACTTTTAGCCATCTGCTCCTTGGTCATTCTGGCCTCCTGCGGCCTCTCTCTCTCGTGCTTATAAGATTAGGAAATGCAATCTTGTTATAACTCAACGCAATACAAAAACTGCACGTGTGCAAAACAACATGGCTTCCAAATTTATCGTCACTGGGCATCCTGAATGACTAAGATTGAATGTGGAATTTTTTGACGTAAAAACATGTAGGTCTAAATAATTTCTGGATTTACCTAGAGTTAATTCAGCTTAATCTTACAGGAATTTGTAACTGTTTTATGAGGTGTCTGGTTCATACAATGTGAAAAGTACAAAAGTTATTTGGCATGAAAGCAAATCATACTAAAACTTGCATGTAAGACCATTTAACCCTGTTTGAAAAAGAAACACAAAAACAGTCCTAAATGAAAGAAAACAAGTTGACAAAAAGATTGAATCCAATATTTTGTGATAAAATTGCATAACGTGTGATTTATAAGCTCTCTTTGGTAGCCGGGTCATTTTGACACCGGAACACCACAAGTGTAACAAGTTGGGGGAAAAAAACACAAAAAAGCAACAAAAAAACAACAACATTATTTTGTGAGAGGTTGTTATAGACTTTGTGAACAAAGTCACCACATTTCAGTCCAATCCAATAACATTAACTAGTATGTTTGGGTAAAATATTTTTTTAGCCTACGATTAATCAGCTTGAAAAAGAAACACAAAACCAGTATTTACTGAAAGAAATCAAGTTGACAAAAAGATTGAATCCAATATTTGGTGATAATATAGCATATCGAGTGTCTTATAAACTCTCTTTGGTAGGCGGGGCATTTTGACCTGTGAACACAACAAGTGTGATTCTGCGCCATTTTGTACACAATTATTGAATAAATGAAAGCATTTCAAAACAAACTTTCTGGTTAAACATTAAAGTAGGCTAGTCTGAACAACAGTGCAAATTTTGGTAAGATTTTATTTAATATTGAAAAAAGTTTCAGTCAAAGACTGAGGTGCCTAAACTCAGATTACCTAGCCATACGATTAATCCGTTTGAAAAAGAAACACAAAACTAGTCCTAAATGAAAGAAAACAAGATCGACAAAAAAATTGAATCCAATATTTGGCGATAATATTGCATAACAAGTGATTTATAAGCTCTCTTAGGTAGCTGGGTCATTTTGACCCGGGAACACCACAAGTGTTATAGGGTTTCATATGAATTCATTTGAATTAGCAACCTCTTAAAATAGTTGATAATGGATTGTTGAAAGATTGTTTTGTTTTTTAGAATTTCAACAGTTTTGATCTTGGGTTTAAAAGTGGTATTTTCAACATAAATCGCAACGGATATTGCATGATATTGAAGAAAAATGCACTAACCTTCGAAATAATCCAATATATGATTATTTATGTGATACAATAAGGCTTAAAGTTATCAAATCGGTGTAAACTACATTAAAATATAATTATAAACTGAAAATTATATAATCATCATACATGTTTGACATTCTGTTCGTCGTGCCCATGCACACTTGCATTAACATTTGCATGCTAGTCTCTCTATCTACATTAACCTAAAACTTTCACTATTTGATAACATCGGTCATTGCAACAAACTAAAGCACAGCACATAGCCAGCATGCAAGACATTGCTACTGAATCTAAACTTTGGAAAAAATGAGAACTTAAAGAAATGTCTGTGTATGTTCAGAATCTCCCATGTTATTCTGGGATACGTTTGGAACATAAACACAGGAACGCATTAAATGGTTGTTAACTCCAGCAATTGCTAGGTGCAAATTGAAGCTAAATCCAAAAAACTTTACGAATGAAGCTTGATGAAATGAGAGTATAGAGAGGATGGGGCGTTGAGACTATAGAAGCAAATTTTTAGCTGATTAATCAAAAGCTTATGGAGCGCTAAAAAGGAATTACAGTATCAGTACAGTTCAGAAGCTGTCTCTCTGTCTCAAACTGCAGAAAGCTCGCGCCACAGCACGGAAAATCCTTCACTCTTCGCCGCAGTTTGGTGGGTCCTGATTTGGCTGCTTTTCTTGGAACACACCAAATCTCATGAAGTAACCCAGGGCTGGAGTGTGTGGTCTTCTAAATCACCTGTGTGTTTGTGTACCGATTATTGTGCACGTTTAGTGCGTAAGGGATTGAATGCATTGATGGCATTGCTCTTTTGCATGTGCATATTGTCCCCTCTCGTATGCATTGAGCTGTGTTTGACCGCGTTTGTTATCTCTGTGGTTGTGATTTGTTAGCGTCTAGCTAAATGATTTAGGAGGGTGTGTTTGTGTTAGAGAGTGAGTGAGAACGGGGTGGAGGAAAGTGGAGTATGTGTGGTCTGGACAGGCTTGTGGGTCTCAGTCTAGTAAAATAAACACTTGAGTCTACTAGAGCTCAAGAGATTACGCTAGATTTTTGATTGCCGCAAAAACCCAGCTGGAAGCATCGCATCATTTCCTTGACCTCATTCTGGCAAGGTATCATTAGCGTTTGTCAGTGTGTGTGTGAGTCAGATAATTGATATACTTGTATATTGGTCAGAACAGAATCATGTGATGCTTGCTGGTCGGTTCCTGTTTGTCATCAATAAATGTTAGGAGACTGTTGATTTGTCAGTAAGTTATGTTTATGTGTTTTGTCTCGGTGTGTAACAAATGTAAGGGCTTCTTTTCTCCAGATCCTCTGTTGTAAACCCATCAATTGTTGCACGGTAATTCTATTTGACACGTCTGCTCCGTGCCTGCCAAATACCTGTATTCCCTGCCCTTCTTCTCCATGTTTTTAATGTGCAATTGAAGACAGATGGGGCTCAACATCTGTACAGTGTTGGCAGCACCGCTGTGTTTCTACAGCTGATAAATCGGTGAATCTGCCAGCGTCGACCGTCTCATGCTGAAATTTACTACCCGACGCTCACGCTCCGACCTGCAGCTGGACGCACTGTACCTGTGGACGATTCTTGCCAGGTTATTTGAGAATAAAAATATGCTTCCCTGTGCAGGCTCCTGTTGGGACGATCAAAGCGATTTGTCCAGCCGATCAGTCATCGCTGATCACTTCTTTTCATGATCACCGTGATGTTATGCAAAGGTTATGACCTTTGCTTTTATTTTTTTGGGGTCAGGGTCTTTAACTGCCTGAAAGTCTGCTTTTCTTACTCTAGCTGTTGGTTCAGATTGAGAGATTCAGGGATGCTTATGAGAGCTTCAGAAGAAGGTTGTTTATGCACCCTGTGGAAAATGTCTTCTGTGAATAATACCATTTTTATTTGCAAAAAAAGTAATACGCATGAAGATGAAATAAACTGTAGGATACAAAGTGCTGGGAGTAGTTAAAAATAAGCCCCGAAGGGTGTGTATACAGAGTGCTTTTCCAAGTTACAGAACAAATCTGTCAATTCAGCCAAAAATAATGATTTTTAAAAGAGTTTCAGGCTCATAGAGATGTAACAAAGCTGTCATGATCCTGTCCTTCTTGTCTGGAGTTTTCTAGTGGTTATTTTAGTTTACTAAAATTAAAACTTTGAAAATGTTCCTGTTCATTGAAATTAAATCAAATATTGACCTAAAAATTATTGGAAAAACTTAACTCAAGGAAAAATTGAAATGTTGCCTCAAAAATAAACTGAAGTAAGTTTAAAGCAGTAAAATAAACAAAAACTAAAATAAATTAAATAATTAAAAAAATTAATTCATCTTATATAGCAACATTAAAAATAAACCAATAAATTATAAAATGACAAAAGCTTATACCAAAATTGCTAAAACTTTAACTAAAATTAACACAAAAATAAACATAAAATAAATAAATAAATAAATAAAAGCTAATTAAAAAACTTAATAAAACTAAAATCAAAACTATAATAACTCTGTGCTGTGGTCGTGACAGTACCATGTATTTTGTGCTTGTTGTGTTCTGTGTGGAAACACGTGGCCTTTGTTGTGACTGTGCGCCACGTGTTCTCCAGTCGCGTTTCTGCCCCCTTGTTTCCCCGTTAGCTTCCCATTAGTGTTTTATTCCCCTCACCTGCCCTGTGTAATTTTTCTTCCTTAGTGTTCCCCTCTTAAATCCCTAGTAATCTCTGTCCCGTGCCGGTTCGTCACATTACTATGTCATTGTTAATGTATGTTCCCAGTACCTGTGAGTATTACCTTGATCCAGTCTCGCCTTGCCTTGTCGTGTTTGTGAACTAATTATTTGTATTATTTTTGGACTTTGTTTATTTTGCCCCCTCGTGGGAAGTATTTGTTTTGAGTCCCTGTTTTGTTTACCGTTTTCCCCCATCGTGGGTTTTTTGTTTAATAAAGTTTGTTTATTGCACCTTGGCTATCTGCATTTGGGTTCTTCTGCCATAACCGTGACAAAAGCTAAACGAAACAATATTTCATAGTGTTAAATTACAAAACATGATCAAAGTCAACCAGTAAACGAGTAAGATTTACTTACTTTTGTGCAAAATTTGCACACAGTTTTTTAAAGTAAATTATTCTAAAAAACTGTGTGCAAAAACTTGTGCAAATTTACACAAAAAAGTCAAGTAAATCCTATAGTTGTTTTTTTCAATTGTATTTCCATGCTTTCAGGAATTTTTGGGGGGTTATTAGAGATGCACTGATACTAAATTTCTCCACCGATACCGATAGTCGATTGGTAGAGATATATACTGATTCTGAAGATTAAATTCATATTTCTTAACTTGGCTGCTTGTACATTATCCCTTACATAACATTCATTTAGTTAAGACATATTCATTTAATCAGAATCATTAGATATATAAATTCACACTAAATGTGAATTTGAAATATTTTATTAGCTCATTTTTACCGAATGCAGACCTTCCGTGAGGAAAAGCCATTTACTTTCGGTTTTAAACGACATTCAAACAGGCAATTTGGTTTAATCATTTGCAAATATAATGTAATATATATTATTAAAAGATTTAATAAAAAAAAAAACATGTCAAAATTATTTTGCACCCTGTGTTATTAGTTTTGAGAGGTTGTTATCTGGGTTACCTGCAAATGTCGCGACTGGCCAATCAGAATCAAGCATTCCAACGAGCCGTGTAATAATAATGTGGACCTTTCTCCAATGACTATTAACATTGAACACCAAACTAGTAATGTTTCTTAATATTTTCTATATTATTGATTATTAGCCGATATATCGGTGCATCTCTAGTTATTGTGATTATCTGTTGTGTTGCAGTCAATTAATTTCTAAAGTACTTTATTCTTCTGTATTCTTTTCATTTTCACGTGACATTTGTTAGTCCAACTGTGTTCCAGTCGTCTCAAAGGTCTTAAGACGTTCTTATCAGGAAGTGCACTTTAGTATTTAAACTGGACTCTGATTGAATACTCTCAAACAATGAGATATGCATGAACAACAGACAGAGGCTGATCTGTAATCTGGGAAATCTGGTTCTCTGGACAGGGCAATGTTCTTCAGTTTTCAATCCCGTTGTAATCCTTACCTTCTCGTGATGATGCGCGTGGCTGTTTAATGTTCTTAGAGGGCGATGGAAAGGAGGGAGGAGGACTGACGAAGGCCTCTCTATTTATGCTCATGGGCCCAGAGGGGGGAGTTTCAATTTTTCATGGCACGGCTCGCTGCTCCACTTTCCAGAGTTTTAAAAAATACAGAGATTAGTCACGGCGTCACTCTGAACGCACAGGTTTTCTACACACTTACAGAGCTTCTCAAAGCGAAAGCCAGTCTGGTTTTGATTAGCTGTTTGAAATAAAAGGTTTATAAGGACTGATGCGTCATAGATCTGTGATAGAGATAGACCGGGTGACTCAATCGTTTCTTTTGTTTACATAAATTCTCACACACATAAGCAATTGTTTTGAGAAATGTACATATTTGATTGGTTTAGGTTGATTCTTTAGATTTTTTGTTTTAAATGTATTGTTATATATACAATATCATGCGCATCTTGAATGTGAATGTTTTTGATCATCCCTCCTCAGGCGTTGCTTAAGTAAATATGCACATTGATTTATTTACATTATTTTTTTTGTCTGAATTCTCTATAGTTTGCATGCAGCACCTGGTTGTGTACCATCTATTATAAGATGTTCTCGTCTAAGACCGCCTGGACACACAGAACAGAAAGTACTGTTATGGAACTCAGAAATGTAGTCTAGTATTCATTCGAGCATACAGTACCATGCTGCTTCTGTGAGCAGTCTCCAGTGGCTATTTCTGGGCAGAGAATCGATCTACATGTAGTGGAGTCTGGGTAACTGGTCAATAGCAGCCTATTAAAGAGATGTACCTGCTCAGAGTGCCACTATGTGCGGTCGCTGGATTGTGGTATGTAGAAGAGAGCGTGTGTTGAAATAAAATATGCTTTCTCTTGTTTTAGCACTTATTAGTAGGAATTCAATACAGATACTTACACGGCTTTACATATTTAATAGTCCCCTGAGGTGTCCTAGTTGTTGCTGTATGTGTGGAAGTCACCTGGGTTTGTACTGTTTAAATTTGACAGTCACGTCAAGCTAGTGCTTGAAAGTTGAATTGTTTAAGATAAAGGTGTGTCCACAGAAAAATGTTTTTAGTGGAACACAAATGTGTGTTGAACTAAGCTGGTACTGAAGACAGGATATGTATGGACAGTGTGTAAACATTTCAAAGTATATAATTTTGTACTCTAGGCACTAGCCTATAATATATTAAAACATTTGTATATATATTTTGCTTGAGAAAACTATTTATTAAAGGGACAGTTTACCAAAAACTGAAAATTCTCTCATTATTTACTCACCCTCAGATAGTTACAAACCTGTATACATTTCTTTGTTCTGCTAAACACTTAAGAAGATATTTGGAAGAATGTCAGTAACCAAACAGATTTCATCCCCCATTGACTCCCATAGTATATATTTTTCCTACTATGGCAGTAAATGGGGATTTTTTCGGGGTGAACTATCCCATTAACAATACATAGCTACTTATGAATTATGGATAATATGCTTTTGCCCGCAGAATGGTTTAGCAGGAGTAAACCATTCCAGCAGGATTTAGTTGCTAATGCTAAACAGGCAAACCTAGACCTCCTGCTACAAACACCCCTTAAGAAAAATAATCATGGTTTTACTACAAATAATAACAAAAACATGGTTACTACAGTTGATTTGAACCATGGTAACCACAAGAATAACAAGTTTGGTGTTTGTTGTAAAACTGTAGTTATACAAATGGTAATCAATACAAGTGTTTTACTCTACTCAAGAATTTTTTTAAGTGTTTACTTTATAAAATAGTTTTTACTTTGGAAAATTTAACTTTACTACATTATAAAGCATATATCATACTCATTCATGTATACGTTCTTTACTTATAAAGGTCTAGTGTATAATTTTTTGGAGGATCTATTGACAGAAATGCAATATAATATACATAACTACTGTATGTCTTCAGAGGTGTATAACGACCATGCTGTTTCTACAGTAGCTCTAAACGGACAAACTGCTTTACAGAGCGTTTCGTAAATGCGTTATCTCCTTTGGCAAATAAGCGAAAATGTGACGACATTTTAGTTCTGTGTCAGCCACCGTTTCGAAAGGGAGGGGGTAGGGGTGGAGCGAGCCATTCGCAATTGGGTTGCAATTCGCAACCCAAATGCTAGATGCTGCATAATTTCATACACTGGACCTTTAAAGTTGTCTTTGCACATTGGGCTGGGATAGAAAAAAATATTTTTACACCCGAAAAAATTACTTTTAAGGTTATTTTCAGGATATTGATTTCGTGCTGTATTGCTAGACAGACTCAGTGATCCATGCACATTATCGTCCCACTTTTATTGTGATACTTTATTTTAGCTTTCAGGTGCATTATTGCTATAATGTTCAAAGCTGAAGATAACTTCAAACCGTTAGCAGGAGACAATTAAAGGATAAACTCTATCTATCAATAAACCAGATTACTCAAACACGTAATGATCATCCGAAAGTAGGACAGCCTAATCTGTCCTAATCTGTATTCAGGGGAGCTACAAAATGCACCACATTTCGAATCACATATTCACATTCATGGATCCTTTGTGCATTGTAGCAGGTTACCTTGCGACATGACTTTCTTTACTTGGATATTATATTTTCAGAGATTTTCCGATATCCTGATGAGCTCTCACAATATATATGACTGTATTGGTAGGTACCGGTCGCTTTCCTTTTTACTAAAGGCAAGATGCACCTCACCCGACCCGTCCCTGTAAAAGCAAGTATTCGATCTCCTGCCTCATTTCCAAATCCACCTCCTTTCCCAATACATCTCACCACCGTGATCTCTGGAAAAAGGGTTCAGACAAAAGCATGACACAGGCTGATCCCGAATCAGCTCCTGAGCCCACAGGGGAAACACGTGGCCACGCTGTACATCGACACACACTTCAGCAAATACAGTCCTCTCTTGGACTCAGGAGATTCGAGGACGGTTTGGTTTTTATCACTCGATTCCCATCAATCTTCAGCTTCCAAGGACACCGTGTTTCGAGTGCAGGGGATCCCTCCAGGGATGGCCTGTTCCTGTGATTCATCCAGCCTCTCATCTCGGCTAAAGCGCAGTGCCATGTCGCGTTTAGTCACCCGCTTCGTCCTTGCTGGCCTGCCTGCTTTTACTCACATCTTATTTTAAGCTACAGTCCTGGCTGCCACGGGAGGCGTGGCTTGGCCTGTACAAACAGATGTACAACCTCCCTGTTTTGTACAACCTCCCAGTATTTGTTTATAAGGGTTGTCGCTCTCATTTATGTCTGACTGTTTCGTTGGCTGGATATGTGGTTCTAATAAGTGTAACTTATTAGATGGTGGTGGTGTTATCGAAACACTTCTCCATTTGTATGAACGTACTGACCAGCATAGCAACATGCAAGCAGAGAAAATCCTGTAAGGTGAGCTATTTGTCTGTCTGACAGATAAACTGTTTGTCTTGAGATCGTTTGCTTGATGTTTTTCATTACGCAATATTGATTGGTGCATTTCATGTCTCCTGTGTGTCATTTTGTGCAGAAGCCATCTTCTTGTTTTGGATGTGTTGACATTAAAGGGATAGTTCAGCCTAAAATAAAAATCTTTCATCATATACTCACCCCATGGCATATAAAATATGTATGACTTTCTTGTGCAGAACAGAAAAGAAAGTTAAACTTCCACATTGACTTCCGTTGTATGGACACAAAACCTCTGAGACATTTCTCAAAATATCTTCTATTGTGTTCCAAGAGTCACTTGCAGGTTTTGAACGACATGAGGGTAAATAAATGAGAATTGAAATTTTATATTTGGGTGAACTATCCCTTTAAGAGTATGCACACTCATAGCTTATTATATGCATTATATGCATTTAAGGGACAGTTGTATTGCTAATATTCTACAGTATTGCTAATAGTTTGTCCCTCTCATTTTTTCGTTTCTGTTTCTCTGCCCCCCCTTCTCTTTTACTTTCTAATGCACACATTATATTCAAGACCCCCCGGTGTATCTCGTTGGGACCCCTGCTATTGAAGATTGTTGAGTTCAGCGGGTAGAGATGCTTTATCTTGTGTCACTGGGGGGTGGTCTTATTTAGATAGTTCAGGGTGGGGTGGGTGATGGGGTTTAAGGTTGACCTTTACCCTTTACAGGGTCATCATCCATTAGGATGCGAGGGGCGGATGTCAGTGGTCATCCTGCGATGACTATTAGTCTTCTAGCATCATTTTTTCTGTCTGTCGGATCTGTCAAGATCAATCCACTCCTCCATAAAACAAAGAGGTGATGCCCCCGTTCCAGTGGAGTATCTATCCTTTACTCCAGTCCACTCTCGCACAGTTCTGTTGTGTCCTGCTCCGCTCCGCTCTCTCTCTCTCTCTCTCTCTCTCTCTCTCTCTCTCTCTCTCTCTCTCTCTCCCCTTCTCTGTTTTTCAACAGGCATCTCATAAATTCCAAAGTGTCTGGAAACCTTTGGCATATTAGCATGAAAAGATTTCTTTCTTATATTTAGATTACATTTTTTTTAAATTAGAAGTTATGCCAGTTATTCTGAAAAGACTTGGGTCAATCAAGGAAACAGCATTCTGCAAATTTGTTCAGCTCTGTGGCTTTGCATAATCATTTATGTAATGTGAGGTGTTGTTTTAAAGTGTGTAGCTCATAGCAGTTAATTTTGGAATGCCGGGAAAGCAATTTTAGTCCTGCAACTAGTCATCATGTAATCTAAAAAGATTAGAGATTAAATGACTGGATTGGCCACAAAGTAGATTACCTAATGTTTAAAAAGGAGCAAAAAACATCAGACAATCACAATAGTATATGGTAGTTTGAATCTCACAACGCATGTCAAGAATATCTGCATTAGGGGTGACTGTACAGTTTCACAGTAGGAGTAATTTTATTTCACAGTAACAATATACTGTATGTCACAGTCTTTGCTGCATGTTTCTTAGATTTATATTTCTATTGTCGTTTTTTGGAATATAGACATTTGTAGAAATTTGCAATTCATCAGAGTAGTTAGCTCCTAATTACAAGTTAACTAAATGCTCACCATAGTTTCAAAATCTTTAGTTAAGTGTTGAAAATGCACTGAGGATGTATAATATTTATACAGTATATTTAAGATTAGGTTTGAAAATATGCATAAACATGCATTCAGAGTATCTGTATATGACATTTACATTTACATTTAGTCATTTAGCAGATGCTTTTATCCAAAGCGATTTACAGATGAGGGAAACAATGGAAGCAATTGGAACAACATAAGGACAACAAAAAGCATAAGTACCATAAAAGAAAACTGGTCTCATATAGCCTAACACAGTATACAGAGCTAAGAATTTTTTTTTTTGAAAGAGTAGAAAAGAGATAGAAGTCAGAACTGATCAGTCAGGTGTTGACGGAAGAGATGTGTTTTCAGACGGTTCTTAAAGATGGCCACAGAATCTGCTGATCTTGTAGCAGCGGGAAGATCAATCCATATGATCATTCCATATGACAGGCTGATCTAAAAAATATATATATTTATAAGCCCAAACCATGTACACACAACATGTATTTTTATTAATAAGCCCCTCCTGTGTGTGTCTATTTTTCTCCACATCTCTGTCATGCTCAGTTCGTCACGCCCACTTATTTACATACCATGGTATACACAAAATAGGAACCTTTGTTGCATGTGACATTTTATTCTCAACATTATCTACCTTTATACTTCCCAGATCTAATTTGTAAAAGGAATAAACTGATCAGCGATGCTATAGAAGAACCATTTTTGGCTCCTCAAAGAACCATTCAGTCAAAGGTTCTTTAAAGAACCATCTCTTTCTTACTTTTTATGATCTGGAGAACCTTTTTCGCCACAAAAAACCTTTTGTGAAACCGAAAGGTTCTTCAGATGTTTAAGGTTCTTTATGGAACCATTTAGACAAAAAAGGTTCTTTTATGGCATTGTGAAGCACCTTTATGTGTAATAAAATGGAGTGTAATTCACTCCAAAGTCAAAAGGAAAGCGGACTGTGTGACGTAACGCTACAGGCAATGGTTATTTAGTCAATCAACATAAAGTCAAATTGTGTAACTTTTATGCAAGTAAAGCGCATATAAAACATGGTCAATGGCATAAATATCTTGATATATTGTGGTATTATTTGGTGTAGCACTTTCATTCATGCTAAGATGCCGATGTTCATTCCAGCGTGCTGTGATGGTAACAGTGTTTCATAAGAGTCCCATCACAGCTCATACTTAATAGAGACCTCAAATGCCTAGAAGAGCTCACATCTACACTCTTGGCTTTTAATGCAACAGTAGATGGAATCATTTGAGTTGAGAACATTGTATCCCCTGTGCTATTGCTGCTACCTCTTTAATAATGTCACAGACTCAGTGCATGTACCGTGTGAGAGTCAGGCCGGCTGATGGCAGAGCACTCTGACAGAAGAGCTTACCTGCTGACAGAGCTTCTCTTCTTTGGCCATCTTTGTCAGACTGAGGAGATGTCACATGTGGCCTCAGCACTGTGCAAAATGACATCTTGGTGTCCATAGGCAAACAGATTCTGAAGGAGACATTCTTCTACTGTTATGATAATCTGTGTGTTCCTTTGAAACCTACAAATGCCAGAAATGCAGTTAAACATAAATATTGGGCGTGGGAATAAGCATGGTACACAATATAATACTACTGTGACGTCTCCGAGAATTAAATATAAAAAACACTCAAGCCATGTGAGGAGAGGATACGACATACATTGTTATACACTCTTAAAAAAAGGTGCTTCAAAAGGTTCTTCGATGCCATAGAAGAACCTTTTGGTTCCATAAAGAACCTTTAATTTTCACAAAAGGTTCTTTGTGTCGAAAAAAGGTTCTTCAGATTATAAAAAATAAGAAAAAGATGGTTCTTTAAAGAACTTTTGACTAAATGGTTCTTTGTGGAACCAAAAATGGTTCTTCCATGGCATCGCTGTGAAACACCTATATTTTTGAAAGTATACTGTTGTGAATAGCTGGAGTAGAGAGTAAATCTTTTATATCATTTGCTGTGGTACAGATGGAATCTAAAAACATTACTGGAGGTAACAAAAACAATCCTCACTCACTCTTAAAGAACACATAGTGCTTGGGGGTGCTGTCAGTGAGAGGGCTAACAAGTGTGCACATACTTCTTTTTACTGTCATATTTCTCAGCGTTCAAACACAATAAGCACATGATGAGACAGATCACGCTATGGGTCTCCTTTTGTATGTTCACATACAGTATGCACTTGTAATCGCTCTGATGGGTTTGACCTCTAATATGAGCTTTATGAATAAAGACCTTCAAACTGACTGACAAGCGTGACGCTTTGTTGTCACTTCTTTTATTATTCACAACAAGATGACAAGAAGCTCTTTTACGTCACGTCACCGCAATCTTCTCTGATAGAATCAGGAATCTTTGAAGTCAATGAATAATATATTTGGAAATGTATTTGATGTTTTACAAGTGTGCCATAGGTTGATGATCAATATTTCTGAGTATTATGATGTTTTACATACAAATGAACATTGAAATTCTTTGTCAAGTTTTTAGTTTTTTATAGTATAGTATTTATTTTTACATTCATATTTTTGGGGAATAGAAGAGGGGTAAAAGTGAAATGTACTATAGCATCTACCTGAACTCAGTTAATTCTCCTTGACAAAAATACACATATATTGTGTGAATGTAATGTCTACTCATGTACCCTGTTTATATCATATTGTGTTCATAGATTTGTTAGTTTTGTTTAATATGTGGCAGCATCGTTAAACTTGTGTCATAGTTCTCTCTTCTTTTTCCAAATCTTAAAGAATGAAAAACGAAATCTGTGAGAATAAAAGATCATTGACTGTATACTAAACCCCTGAATCACCTTTTCTCTTACAGAAGACTGTGCAGATGTTTGTTCTTAGTGGAATTTCTTCAAGAAATGCTATTGCGCTGACATCCAAGCAGCAGGTAACAACTCTGGTTTTATTTGCTCTTAAAGTGAGTTCCCTTTCTGTCGGTCTCTAGACGTTGTGTCAAGCCGACAGATGGGGTTCGTCCTTGAGAACCAATCGCTTCTGACTTCTTAGGCCAATGAAATTGGCGAATGAAATTTGCATTGCGGACTCCGCCCCCGGATATCCGGGTATGAAAGGGAGACGGCGTGCCTCATTCATTCACCTTTTGTTCTTCGGAGCCTTCGCTCATGATCAACAGACTTCGCTACAAATAGCATGTCAGCCATGCTTTCCCGGGCCGCCGGCATTGGGTTGCGGTGCACCGCACTGCCTCTCCCAACGCTCGCGGCTGGATACATGGTAACTCGGGCTTGAGAGCGGCTCCAAGCCGCACTCGCCCCCAGTGCCGTGTTCCCCCGGAAGTGCATGAGGAACTTAGTACGACCTGGAACACCCCCCTTCGGCGCGTACACGTCAACTAGTTCCATCGCCCTTTCTTCCCTCGATGGTGGGGCAGCTAGAGAATACGTCAATGTCCCCCAGGGGCTCGACCTAGACTCCCGTCCAAAGCATGTAGGCTTTTCGGCATCTGAGGTGTCGAGAGCTTACTCTGCTGCGGGCCAAGCTGTCCCCTCTCTCCACGCTATGGCCATCCTGCAGGTCCATCAGGCCAATGCGCTGAGAGAGCTCCACGAGGGTAAGACCTACCCAGCGCTTATGCAGGAACTCCGCGCCGTCACCAACCTTGCTCTACGGGCGACCAAGGTGACCGCGCGGGCCCTGGGTCGGGCGATGTCCACACTTGTGGTCCAGGAGAGACACCTCTGGCTGAAACTTACACAGATGAGTAATGCTGAGAAAGTCCGCTTTCTCGACGCACCCATTTCGCAAGGGGGGGCTGTTTGGTGATACGGTCGAGCCGCAGTTCGACAGTCAGGGAGCAGACAGAGGATATCAAGTATGTCCTCCCCAGCCGCGACTCAATCACCCTCTGGCCGCCGAGATCCCGTGCACCGTCTGCTTCCCAGCAGCCCTGGTCCTCTTCGAGACATCGAAGAGGAGACCACCACCCCATCAGCAGCCACGGCAGAAGCCAAAGCGACCCTCATGGGAAGACCCCAGGGAGATCGAGAATACCTTCGGGCCCGACCCCAGCCATTCCATCGCTGGTTGGTCGATCCGGGACGGTTCCTGCCCCGTTCCAACAGCCCACTTCTAAGAGTTTTCTCTCTCTCTGGGCGTTTATCACAGCCGCTCTCACCCTCTACACGACGGTGTTCGGCAACTCGACGTTGCGTCACGGCGAGACCCAATGTCGAGGATAATCATCAGCCTAAGCACTCTCATTCGATGGTGCGTTGTGCTACATCATCGCCAGGCAGGTAAAACTGCAGAGCCGATCTCCTTTCCAGGGGCCCCCCCACGGCGAGGGATCCGCACTGCCAGCCATCGAACCACCCCCAGGATGTCGATGAAGCAGAACGTACCCCTAGCCTCTCTGTCCCTGGGAGCCTGACAAGAGCTTCCCAAACCGTCACGGTGACTACGGGATACGGTCCGTCTCGGCTACGTGATCCAACTCCCCAGACGCCCGCCCAAGTTTCGGGGCATCATCTCAACCTCAGTCAGAGGCAAGGATGCTGCCATGCTTTGGGCCGAGGTCGCCACCCCTCTGGAGAGGAAGCGATCGTGCTCGTCCCTCTAGCTGAGATGTTCAACGGGTTTTACAGCCCGTACTTCATCGTCCCCAAAAAAGCGGGGGTCGCTAGATCTGCGTACCCTGAACAGGCACCTACTCAAGCTGCCATTCAGGATGCTCACGCAGAAGCACATCCTGGCATCTATCAGATGTCAAGATGGATTCATGGCAATCGACCTAAAGGACGCTTACTCTCATGTCTCGATTCTCCCTCGTCATCGCCCTTTCCTACGGTTCGCTTTTGAGGGTCAGGCATATTGGTACAGAGTCCTCCCTTTCGGTCTGTCCCTGTCCCCACGAGTCTTCACGAAGATCGTGGAAGCCGCCCTCACTCCCCTCAGGGAGAGAGGTGTGCGGGTACTAAACTATCTCGACGACTGGCTCATTTGACACACTCGCGAGATCTGTTATGTACACACAGGGACCTAGTGCTTCGGCACCTAGATCGATTGGGACCACAGGTCAACCGAGAAAAGAGCAGGCTCTCCCCTGTGCAGAGAATCCTCTTTTTTGGTATGGAACTCAACTCTGTCTCCATTACAGCGCGACTGACTCCAGGAAGCGCTCAGTCAGTGTTGAACTGCCTGGAATATTTCAAGCAGTCAGCGGTCCCCCTGAAACAAATTCAGAGGCTCCTGGGCACATGGCATCCTCGACGGTGGTGATACCCCTCGGGTTGATGCACATGAGACCACTCCAAAACTGGCTACAGAGTCGAGTTCCCTGGAGAGCGTGGCACACCGGCAGCAGGCGGGTGGTGATTACGCCTCTCTGCCGACGCACCCTAACCCCTTGGTCTTCAATGACCTTTCTACAGATGGGGGTCCCTCTCGGGCAGGTCACGAGGCGTTGTGGTGACAACAGACGCCTCCCTGCAGGGTTGGGGTGCCATGTGCAAAGGGCACGCAGTGTCTGGGCGATGGACGGGCCCCCACCTGTGCAGGCATATCAACTGCCTAGAGTTGTTGGATGTGCTACTTGCACTGAAGGGGCTACAACCTCTCATGCAAGACAAGCACGTGTAGGTCCGGTCGGACAGCACAACTGCCATAGTGTATATCAACCGCCAGGGTGGCGTTCCCTCACGGCAGCTAACACGACTCGCCCGACGCCTCCTCCTGTGGAGTCACACATATCCCAGGCGACCTGAACCAGACAGCCGATGCGCTCTCTCGTCAGTTGACGCCTCGCGGAGAGTGGCGACTCCACCCCCACGCAATCCAGCTCATTGGGTACAGTTTGGGCGGGCTCAGGTAGACCTGTTCGCCTCCCTGGACACCACCCATTGCCCGCTAGGGTACTCCCATCCGAGGCCCCCTCAGCACGGATGCTCTAGCGCACAGCTGGCCGTGGGATAAGCGGAAGTACGCCTTCCCCCCCAGTGAGCCTCATTGCACAGACTCTGTGCAAGGTCAGGGAAGAGGAGCATCAAGTGTACTAGTTGCGCCATACTGGCCCAACCGGACTTGGTTCTCGGAGCTAATGCTCTTGACAACAGCTCCCCCCAGCCGATTCCCCTGACGAAGGACCTGCTTTCCCAGGGGAAGGGCAAGTTATGGCATCCCAGGCCAGACCTCTGGAACCTCCATGTCTGGCCCCTGGACGAGATGAGGAGATCCTGAGTGGCTTACCCCCTGCGGCGGTTAGGACCATCACTCAGGCTAGGGCCCTGGCCACTAGGCGGCTATACGCCTGTAAGTGGTGCCTCTTCTCATCCTGGTGCTCTTCTCGAAGAGAAGACCCGCGGAGTTGCTCGTTTGGGAACGTGCTGTCCTTCCAGAGACTCGAGAGTTATCGCTCCCCTTCCACACTGAACGTGTATGTAGCCGCTATTGCCGCTCATCACGACCCAGTTGCTGGTAAGTCTCTAGGACAGCACAACCTGATCAATTGGTTCCTAAGGGGTGCGGGAAGGCACTGCCTCACCCGCTCTCCGTACCCTCTTGCGACCTTGATGCGGTCCTGGAGCCCCTCGGAGATGCCGCTCTTTCTCACCTCATGATGAAGACGGCTCTCTGGATTGCGCTCAAGAGGGTAGCGGACCTAAAAGCATTCTCTGTGTCCACAGATTGCCTAGAACTCGGGCCCGGTGATTCTCACGCTATCCTGAGACCCCGGCCCGGCTACGTGCCCAAAGTTCCCACCACTCCACCTACACCAGGTGGTGAACTTACAGGCGCTCCCCACCAGGGAGGAAGACCCAACCCCATCCGTGTTGTGTCCAGTACGCGCATTGCGCCTCTGCTTGGACCGCACGCAGAGCCACAGGAGCTCTGAGCAGCACTTTGTCTGTTTTGGAGATCAGCAGGGAGGGCTGTCTCAAACAGAGATTGGCGCACTGGATCATGGACGCCGTACTGTGGCGTACCTGTCCTAAGATCGCCCGCGCCCACTGGGTGAGAGCTCTCTCCACACGGAGTACAGCCTCTTCGTGGGCACTGGCTCGACGCGCCTCTCTGGCAGACATCTGCAGAGCTGCAGGTTGGGCTACACCCATCACCTTCACGAGGTCCTACAGCCTCCGCGTAAAACCGGTATCAGCTCGAGTCTTGCAGGCATCAGGCAAGACTGGCGGCCGGTAGGGCGTACGCCTATGACAGTACCTTCCCCCCTTTCTCCTAAGGGGGTCAGCGTACTAAATTAGCCTCCCTTCTTCCCCCACTGGGTGAAGAACAGGCACTCCATCCATCACTAAGCAAGCACCTCCTGCGGGCGGGCTGGGCAGAGCAGCCCTGCCCCTTAGGCCGGGTACCAACTGAGTTATCCACAACATAGCTCTAACCGGACCTAGTGCTACCGGACGTTGTAACCCCCAGCAGGGCGGTCCTGTCTGATGTATCCTCATGATTGGTTCCCACCTTGGTAACCCATGACCTTCCCTAGGTGGACCTCCACCTCGCGGTTAACTCCTTCAGTCCGCACATTCTTCCCATGAGTTCTCCCCCATCGGTGAGACCATGTTGGCATCTCCACTAAACTCCTCCCTCCGGTAGGAAGTGGTCTCTGTAGCGCATCCCCCGCTTGAGGAAGTAGCGCTTACCCAGTGGCCTTACAGTACCAGGCGGCTTCTCGCTTTTAGAGAAACAAGGCCGCCGCCTGTGAGGCCGAAGGCAGGGGCCTTCCCACCTTTCAAGTAAAGCTCTGGGACCCCTACCTACCCACTGGTAGGTTACAATTTTGCTGTAGCGCTCACGGCTGACACGCCCAGGCCAGTCACCATCGCTTTGCTAGAGATTGTGACAGGGCACAGTGTTGTGGCGTTTTCTATAGGAACCCCATCTGTCGTCTCGACACAACGTCGAGAGACCGACAGAAAGGGAACGTCTTGGTTACGGATGTAACCTCAGTTCCCTGATGGAGGGAACGAGACATTGTGTCCTTCTTGCCACAACACGTGCTGCCCACTGCAGCAGTTGTGAGAGGTCTCAGGCTCCTCAGAACTAAAGGTGAATGAATGAGGCACGCCGTCTCCCTTTTATACCCGGATATCCGGGGGCGGAGTCCGGCATGCAAATTTAATTCGCCAATTTCATTGGCCTTTTCTAAGAAGTCGGAAGCGATTGGTTCTCAGGGACGAACCCCATCTGTCGGCTCGACACAATGTCTCGTTCCCTCCATCAGGGAACTGAGGTTACATCCGTAACCAAGACGTTTTCTCAAAAAAATGACTTTTTTCTTCTGCGGAACACAAAAGAAGACATTTTGAAGAATGTTGGGAACCGAACAGTGCCGTCACCCATTCACTTCAATTGAATGGAGACAAAACGAATGCCAGTGAATGGGTGCCAGTTAACAAGATTCTTCAAAATATCTTCTTTTGTGTTCTGCTGAAGAAAGAAAGTCATACAGGTTTGAAATGACATGAGGGTGAGTAAATGATGACAGAATTGTCATTTTTGGGGAACTATCCCTTTAATTCTGCAGCATAGAAGCAGCAAGAGAAATGCAGGGTAGACATAAAAAAGAATACATAAAGTATAAACATGTCATATTTTACTTTCATGCAGCTTATAATAAGATCGTAGCATCCTAGAGAGCTTTTAGAATGTCATCGAGGATATGAGCTTCATGTGAATGTTTCCCTCCTAAATCCATCATAATAAATCACGTCCCTTTTAGACACACAGCAGATGCAAATAGATTCAGTCTTCCTGAAAATGAATGGTGTTGACATTTCACTATTCACTTCAGTTACACTCCAGACGAGTTATTAGTTTATTACTGAAAGCCTTTGTATCATGAATCAATTAATGTTTACACCGCCATTAATGAACCAGACCCACAATTCCTTTCTGTTCCTGTGCTTTAGCATTTTAAATCATCCTTCATACTTCATGTTTTAGTTACTGTTAGTTCTTTCTGTACTTCTAACGTTTTCCCAAGGCATTGATATCTACAGACAAACCAATTTTGCATCAAAACAGCGTAATGCCCTGTTAGCTAATAAAAAACACAGCGAATTATTTATTGTCTTCTTTGCTCATTAACATGTAATTTACATCCTTGATCGTTGCAGAAGAAAACACACGGTTTCTCTCCTCTATGAGCTGTTCCCCGTGGATTCATAAGGGAACTTGGCGAGCGCACATCACCCCGAACGCTTCGCCGTTATCTTCTCCACTTCCTCCTCGTTCCCACCGGGACTCTCATCCTCGCTTTGAAGTAGCAGCGCTCGAAAAAGACATCTCATGCACGCTGAGAGGAGTAATACAAAAATGTTGAGAGGGGATGGGTTTTGGCTGCTCGAGTTAGAGGGATTTGCGGTCAGACTCAGAAACTGCACGATGCAGCAAAATAACATAATTGTTGTCATTGCTCAAAATCAAGCAAGTGCAGTTACATGAAAAAGTTGCCAAGAGTGCTGCATGCCATCCAGGCGATGCGACACGCTGTCTGTCTCTTCCAGCCCACTCATAATAGGGAGCACTTGTGATCTCATTCGGTTGCAAAATGACTAAAGTTACTGCATTTTGCCTGGATGGAAGTATAGCTGGACATATGTGTGCTCGCTCTGCACAATAGCTGCCGGGTCCCTTTAATCCGGCTATTTTAGTTTTGATGTTCAGTTGATGTTAATTGAAGCCTAGAGTGATGGCATGCTAGAAGTGTTGGCAGGAATGTTTGTTATACTTTGCTTCGAGAATAAAAAAGCAGGATGCAGCTTTTTGCCATTTTCAGTATGGCACACGAGCGATCTATCTGTCAGAGACACAGGATTTGAGCTGGAAATGCTACAGGCTTTCGTAATGAAGGATTATGTGATGGAGGCTTGCTTTGGCATGAAACAGCTGGTTGACATCAATTTAGGATGCTGCTTGTGATACATATTCAATGATTTATACAGATTCAAGTTAATCGATTTTGAAAATGAATGGTTAATGTGCATAGTTTCATTGTTGTGTGGTAACTGCAGTCATTGCGAGGATTGACATTTTGGTTTTTGGCTGTTTGGGTTTACTAGCATCGGTCAATCATAATTATGCCTGTTTGGCCGAATAGAACTGGTCAGTTTTGTGTCAGTGGGTAATGCACACAATTTTGTTTTCAAATAAGATTGGTCAACCATTGGATTCATTGGTCAGATGCCCAATATGCAAAACATTTCTTCTATATGTTATCGGTCTTTGTCAGGTGACGTCACACAAGTGCATTATGGGTATCGCCGCCATTTGTAAGGTATCAACGCCGAGATGTTCTATCTTCTTCATTCAATTTCGCTTCATTTCAGAGACAAAATGGTACGTTCTTGTTGTGTAATATGTTGTAATACTAAGACACGATAGAAACAGCCTAAAGCTTCACCACTAGGAAAGATTTTTTAGGTTTCCCACTTGGAAGAAAGATTACGGACAGTATGTAATAACACATTCTGTTATGCATTTTAAAACTGAGTTTTAACCCATTGTTGCTTTAAAAATAAAGTATGTACAATAGAATGTGTTTTTGATTGTTATCAGTACTTGACAGCCAAATGAATTACAGAAAAGGTTGAACAAACAGGGTAAGGTTTAGAGACTCACGTAACGTATATTGCTTACAATTGTGTGCAAATCAATGGTAGACAAATGCAGTCCATATAATTAAGCTTAAGTAAATGTAAATTTTTATACCGTAAAGAAGATGGTTAATATCCAAAAAGGAGGTTGGAGACAGTAATGCCGGGGTACTCGACTATTTGCGGCCAGGTAGTATGGATCTGTATTGTTAATGAATGAGAAATTATATAAATTACTTTTCCTGACATCTTTGGTGAGATTATTTCGGTATCTTGTGTCCTTGGTTTGCTTCTGTTTCTCCAGTATGACGATTTAATTGGTCTTTGCTGTACCACTCTGTTTACTTTCAGTTCACTGCTCAATGCAGCAATACCTCCAAAATTCCACCTTGGTGACATCACACACACAAAAAACCCACGTGTCTGACAAAGACCGATTCACATTGCATTGTGCATCTGCATCTTTGTTTATTGTAAAGCAATACTTCTTAATTTCTTAATTGACTTTGCAAATGTAATTTGTGTAAATTGTGCATTGCAATTAGCATATTATGTTTTTAATAATATAATATAATATAATATAATATAATATGATGTATAATTGAGAATCACCACAGACTGCTCTCAATCATTACTGACATGCCATCTGTGTTTCTTCTCTAAATTTCTTATAAAAGTCATGAAAGGGTTAAGAGTTGTACACTTGGTTTCTGGGGAGATACGCTGTTCACTCCAACGCCGTCGGAGGGGGTTTGGCTATTGGCGGTAATAGCATCATTAGGGGGAGAAGTGTTCCAAACCATATTAAAGCCTTATAGCTGTATCAGTCATGTGAAATGATATGCCTTTGTTAGGTCAGACTTAGCCCACCGTTTCATCTACCTCACCCAGAGATATGGCTTTCATTGCTATTAGGTTCCACTGTCGTGATGGATGGTGTTGTTTCTTGTGCCAATGGAGGCGTATCTCTCTGCTCTGAACTTGTTTTTAATTAGCTTTCCTATGTTAATCAGAACGATTGTATCGACTTGGTTGTTAGTTAGTCTGGATTCATTTAAGATCTTTTCCAACAGGAGTTTTCTGTTTTTGCATTGCTCATCTTATGTAATTAAACAATATACTGAACCCAAAAACATCTAATCATGTTTGCCGAGTAAGTATTTATATGTTTAATTTTTTTTTTAATTGTTTGCAATATGCAGGTGAACTACATGGTGGTATAAATTCAGTATAAAGGAGGAAAATAACCTTAAGTGAGCAAAGTTTATCTTACAAAGACCTTAATGTGACTTCATATAAGACATTATATTAAAACAGCATAGGTTACTTAAAATATAATGGTAAACACCTCTAAACCCCCTTTTAAATTTTAAAGGTCTTTTTCAAAACATAAAATGATAACATTTCAATCCATTTATTGTTATTTAGTAAAATGAAAGACCAAATGAAACACAAGGATATAAAATTCATTTTGTCAGTGTAAGATCTGCTTCCTGTGTAATGTTGAGATGAGGTGAAACACTTCTACCTTCTGTGCAGAAATTTTGCACGCCATCCTCAAAGTCGGAGCCCTTTACAGAGGTTTTGAAGAGAAGGTGTGAGAAGATATTCCTCTCTCTCTCTCTGCAGTGGAAGAAGTTGAAGGGTGGAGGGCGGAGAGGTATGCATGTGGGGGAGAGAGTTCGTCTTTCCTCAGTTAGGGTCATGTGATCCGCTTGACAGATAAGCCTCCGTGCAGCGGGCAGAAAGTGCTGGAGGCGCAGTACTGATTAAAACTCAGACTGCTATCTATCATCGAACCCCCTTCCACCCTCCTCCAGCGCCGTCTTCCTCGTATTCTTTTCTAGTGTGGGCACCACGTAACAGATGGGTTTCCCAGAATCCAATATCATTCGGTTGGGTAAAAATCCATTTGCATGCACCCATCACGCACTTACAGAAGACCCCTTCTCATTCTTTCTCTCTCTCTTTCTTTTATATCCTCCTCTCTCTTCACCCGTAATTTCATTTCTCTCAGACAGTCAAAGCTCTTTCTCTCTGTTCTTATCCTTTCTGGTGTCTTTCGCTGAGCGTCCTCATGGCATTTGTCTCGAGTCGTTTTTCTCGACTCTGTCTCTTTGAATTTTGAGTCAACGTTTAAGCTTCTAATAACATTGAAGTTTTCAATAAACTTGCTGACACTAAAGTGTGTCATTTCTTTGACGTTAGCCTCAAATTATGCAGGTATATATTAGGTTGAAGTATAAACACCGTAGTTCTGTGACACTATTAGTGCATTGCTCAGTTTAATTGTTGGTTTTTAAACAGTCATTGCCTTTTTATTCAGTGACGCCAATTCCACAGAAATTACACACTTTAGCTTTTACATGATCTTTGTGCAAAAAGGGTGATCCTGTTGTTATGCAGTAGGATTTGAACCTGCGGATTTAAGTTGTATATATGTACTAGATGTCCATAGGAAATTGTTTGGCAGTTTGCAACCAAGAGAAAAGAAGTGACCCTAATTTGTGTAGTTAGGGCATGAGGTCAAGAATTGCAATTCTGTCCCTCCCTCATTTTGTGTGCAATAAGTGCACAGCATGTCTTCTTTAGCGTCTCCTCTTTTAGCGTCGCCTCTCTCTATCTTTCTCTCTGTCTCTCTCTCTCTCTCTTGCCCTCTCATTTTCTGTGTCCCGGTGGCCTGCTTTTGAAGCCCCACTGTAATAGGATTATGTGTGCCGTGGTTGACTTTGTGGAAAAAAAGGAAAATAGAGATGTCAGCACACAATGTTCTCAATGGGCATGCACAAATAGAAGGGCCTTTAACAAAGATCACCTGGTAACATGAGGACACCCTTGGGTTTCTGGGAAATAGCCTAGGTGGGAGAACACTGCAAAATAGACAAACACCTGAGAGACATATGAACAAGCATTGTGTGGACAAAACTCATACGTTTTGTTACTATGGAAACACATTCACACACAGTGGCTTATACACTGGCTTACTCATATTGATATATAGTAATGTATATATAGAGGTATGCAGTAAGTCTTTCATTCTTTTTTCTTTAATGCAGAGGTTGATAATAAGGCTATATTTGCAACTGTGACATGTTTCTCTCTAACGCCCATGAAAACAAATGTAGAATCGAGCTGTAGGCTGCGGATTTGCTTTTGTTTTATTCTTACTATTTTTCTACCCTGTCTAATCCATCACTTCCCTCGCTTACATAATGACCCTAAATACTCTGCTCTTGAAGTCTGTTTCTATTGGCTCATGCAGTGGTGTTATTGAATGTGTGTTTCTGCAAAATTCAGTTTCAGCCCTTACCCATTACTGCAGTATAACAGATATTGTCGTATAATATATTGGATGTGTGTGTGTGTGTGTGTGTGTGTGTGTGTGTTTGTTTGTTTGTTATGTTGGTTACTTTGATGATGCTTTCAGCTGACTTATAAGAAAGTAGAAGTATTAGCTCTGTTTAACAGAATTTTCTAGACTGACCACATGTTACGCCACCACACACACACACACACACACACCAAAAAGTCTTCAGATTCTGGTCACAGCTTGTGTAACCTTTTACAAATGTAGCAAAAATATATAAGATTGAGCTGTGATTTTGGAACATTTTAACATTTTAGTCTCTGTCTTCATTATAGATTGGATAGTTAGACCTTCATTAATCCAGTAAATATAGCGTAACAATAGGAGCTGTGGAATTCAGGACATGTTCTTATCTTTGATGGATGCTATTATTCTTCTGACCACCCGCAGATAAAACCCACACTCGGGGGGTGGGGGGGTGGCGGGGGGCATCGACCGTCAGGTCTGTAACCTTTTCTAAAATACCAGGTGTGTGTGTTTGTGCTTGTGTGTACTCATAAGGCAAGAAGCTATCCTTGAGGACCACTTGTCAGATAATAATCCAGGATTGTACCGGTGGAATGTCTGCTCTTTATGTGTAGTCATCTACAGCAGAGCAGTGCAGTGTTGGCTTGCTCATCGGGAGACTGCATTTATTTATTTATTCATTCATTTATTTATTAGATATTATTTATTATAATGATCTTGCTTGGTCTATAAACACCATGCACTGTGCTGTGTTTTACCTTTCTGTGTTTTTCTTATTTGCTCCTGTAAAGCTGCTTTGGAACAATGCACATTGTGAAAAGCGCTATATAAATAAAATTGAATTGAATTGAATTGAATCATCTAGATGAGAAAAACCCTTTATTAAAGGGATTCTCCACCCAAAAATGAAAATTCTGTCATCATTTACTCACCGTCAAGTTGTTCCAAACCTGTATAAATGTCTTTGTTCTGTTGAACACACAGAAAGATATTTAGAAGAATGTTAGCAAAAATGGTAGTCAAAGGTTGTTCTTCTTCAAAAAGATCTTCTAACATAAAAATATATATTTTTAAATCTACTATTGTAGTCAATGGTGCCCCAGAAATCTCAGTTGGTATCATTCATCCAAATATCTTTCTTTGTGTTGAGCCAAACAAAGACAATCCTTAAAAAAAAATCAAATTAATCTTGCATTTTAAAATCATGATATGATGTTGATGTTTTTTTATTTCATTACTTATATTTTGGCAAATCAGAACATCTGGTTGCTGCCTATAGAGCATCATAATCCTACAAAATGTACCATCTTCCCCTACAATGGCTGTAATACAATCAGATGGCAATACCCTGTTACTTTGATAAAGGCCTATATACCATGGTACTGCCATTTCAGTGGTATTCCAACGTACTTTATTATCAATTTGGTTGGACCGTGTACAAATAAAATAAAATTGTTGTGCATGTTTTTAGTAAAAAACACTCTGGACATTGAGGAAAAAACACCCAAATTCTACAATCTTAAAAATATTGCGTTCTTTTTCAACCCAGCATTGGGTCAAAAATGGAAAACCCGACTGTTGAGTTAAATTAACCCAGAAAATGTTCATTTGACCCAGCATTTGGGTTAAAACAACCCAACCCATAGGTTAATTTTGGGGGGCAGTTGTGGCCTAATGGTTAGAGAGTCGGACTCGTGACCAGAAGGTTGACGGTTGGATTCCCAGGGCCGGCGGGTAACGACTGAGGTGCCCTTGAGCAAGGCACCTTACCCCTACTTGCTCCCTGGGCGCTGCAGTGATAGCTGCCCACTGCTCCGGGTGTACGTGTGTTCATGACTTGCTGTGCGTGTGTTCACTACTCTCTGGATGGGTTAAATGCAGAGGTCACATTTCGTTGCCTTGTACTTGTACATGTGCAATGACAATAAAGTTGAATTGAATCTAATCTAATCTAATTTTTCCATTTTTAAGCCAATGCTAGGTTGGAGTAACCCACGAATTTTTAGAGTGTAAGCAATAAATCAGGCCAAAATCGAATGCAACAGCACAATTTCTATGGCAGAGTTGAAAGGCTTTGGAGGAACAGTGATCATGCATGTATTTATAGAGTGTGCGTGCTAGCGCGCCTCTCTTCCTGTATAATTAAAATGCTCCCTCTATACGCGTGATGTACACGTCCATTTAGCTCTCTCTTCCTCATAAAGGTGATGGTGCTCGTTTAGTGGATAGATTTATTACCTCAGTTCATCTCATACCTATAGTAATGACCTTTGAAAATTATTCTCCCTCTCTCTCTCTCTGCCTCCATCTCTCCCACTTGTCTCCTTTACCACATGTCTGCAGTCTCAATTCATTTCCCTTCATTTCATTTGGCTGTCTTAATGGAAGAGGGGAAGGGGAAATAGAGCCCATTACTGGGCTATAGACTTTCATCATCTCTCTCTCTTGCCTTGTCTGTCCCTCTCTCTCCCACCTCTCTCTCATGGGCCTCTAATGGCTAATGCTAATGAACAGAGACATCTTTAACAAAAAGACATTGAAACAAAAAACAACCCTCTATTTCAGAGAGGAAATTGTGTTTTACGGTTCTCCTTTTTTTTCTCTCACTCGCTGTCTGAGTGCGTGTAAGTGTGTGTGCGTGTGTGTGTGTCTTGCGACACACTTTTTTCAGAGTGTAATGCTTGCAGACACGGCCATGCCAAGTGCAATGTATTGACCTTTGGCCTTGAACACAACTGCTAATCAATAAGTCCAGCAGTCCAAGTCCAAGAAGTCCTGTGGGACAATATTCAAAACCCCCTCCGTTCATTGTCTAGACAGCGGTCAATGCCCTTTAGAAATCATCTTTATTCTACACTTCTGACTCAACACCATCACCTACCCCTTACAGCATGTCAGGATGGTTGGCAGGCCTTCATTTTCCATCTATATTTACATACCCTGCTCTTTTCCTGCATTTGTCTATACACTCTTTCCTTTAAAAGGTTGCCAGATCCTCTTACCTTCACATCTAATGTGTGGTCTCTTTCCAAAGGTTTTTGGCTTGACGTTTTTCACAGCACACTAACAGTTCCCAGAGGAGCGTTCTGACGGAAAAAGTGTCATATTCCTATATTGTGCCTCACCTTGCATGTGCTCGCACATTTCCTCTGTCTGGCTTTCTTCAGTGGCGCTGGCTTTCTTCAGTGGTTGTGGTATGTTTGTAGCAAGGCAGCAGTTGGCCCCGTTGCCAAACATCATTACGTGTCCACACAATGGAAGTCAATAGGGTTGTTTGGTTATCAACATTCTTCAAAATATCTTCCTTTGTGCTTTGCAGAAGAAAGTTATTAAATCATTTCCGGTTTTGTGTGACCTTCCATTTAACATTCACGGCTACTACAATATTAGTTCAAGTAATATCTTAAAGGGATAGTTCACCACAAAATGAAAATTCTGTCATCATTTACTCACCCTGTTGTCATTTTAAACCTGTATAACTTTTTATCTTCTGCAGAAAACAAAAAAAGATATTTTGAAGAATGTTGCTAAACAAAAGCTGTTGGTCCCCATTTACTTCTATTTTATGAACACAAAACCAATGCAAGTCAATGGGGACCAACGGTTTTCTGTACCAACATTCTTGTGTGTTCTGCAGAAGAAATAAAGCAATACTTACATGAGGGTGAGTAAATGATGACAGAATTTTTCATTTTGGGGTGAACTATCCCTTTAAGTAGGTGTGTTTACAAATTAATTTCGTACCATGAAACATGTCTTGTTTCATTACAGCAAACCTGATGTCGTTGTACTGCAGCATAGGTGTAATAAGCACATATCTTGGAGACATGAGATCTAATAAAAGGAAACATTTGTGAAAAAAGTAAGGCTTTAATTAAAACTCCCCATAGGCAACTTTGCACATGTTTACAGGTCATTTGGGAATTAAGTCCAAGAAGAGCTATTAGCGAGAGACTATTTCTGGTTCAACCTTTTCTTGTTTTTGCAGGTACAACTTTGATTGTTTTGCTTGTAGTCAATGTGTCTCATGTACAGCTGCTTTGTAAACAATGAAAATTGTAAAAGCGCTATATAAATAAAGTTGAGTTGAGTTGAGTTCTAATTCACGTCACACATTACATGTGTTTTTCCTCATTAATTATGTTACAAGGCTATCGTTTGACATGGTAATATACAATAAATACTGTTGACATTTGTAATATACCACAACACATGCACAGCACTGTCGTACATTGTGCATTCAAGGTTTTACCGGCTCTGACATTAGAATCATTTAATTAGTGCAAATATGTGAGACATGAACAGGCAATGATAAAAAGTGAAAGGAAGGCTGAATTATGTGCGTGAGCTTTTAAAGCACATCTGCATGTGTCTCCTAGTTATGCTTAAATTTGCAAAGGTCAATGCTTTTGAATCTTAGGTCAAAAACCCTGACCGTTTGTTATTGCGCATTTCCCCCAGTCTACCAAATGCTCTGTTCTCTCACACACAAACACTCTGTATTCTCATCATAGCCCTTAAGATATGTCATTTTTTCTCATGTTGTCGTTCAAAAATAGCTTCTCCACGGTTTATGAAACCATAAGGTCTGTTTTAAAGCACATGCATGACACACCATGTGTGTGCTGTCCACTGCAGGCATTCAACAGAATATTTTCACACACACGTCATAGCGTGAGTAAGTGTTAAAACATTTGTACTTGAGATTATGAAATCAGTCTGTTGATCAGTTTGCAGGAATGAATTATGTCATCATGTATCTGTTTGTTTATTCTGTGCATCATTATTTATAGGGTGGTTGCCATTGCATGTCTAGGGCGTCATATATAGAGGGAAAGGTTGTTAAAATACAAAGTATATGTAAAATGTATTTTCTTTGTATTTTCTTATGTTTCATTTGTTATAAAAATATGTAAATTAAAGTGTGCATTAATGCTTTATGCTGGCATTTGTATGGAGTGCTAATGTTTTAAAAGCTCACATTTACATCTGAAATGCAACAGTGGCCAAAAGTGATATGTCCAACTTTGGAAAATTGACATCTTCGTTCCTATTATTAACCATGTATTATTTTTTTCTGTGTTTTATAGCTCAGTTTTAAGAATTTAACAAAAAAACCACACACTACACACATTTAAGCTTACTAAGTCAAGACCCAGGAGAATGGTTACAAAATATTACTATATAAAAGGATCAACAAAATATTAATAACAGAAGAAATGTAGTCAATTAATTCCTGCAAGCTTTTTGTTGTTTTTGCATTTTCTTTCTATTAGAATAAACCCATTTCTCAGATTTTTCTGTTTTCACATCATTGATGGCTTAATCTAACCTGAGAGGCCATTAAAAACGAATACAATATACCCTTCAGACATCACTTTTGGCCTGTATATTTTTCCTCAGCCTAGTGCTGCACAATTAATCAAATTAATAATCAAGATTATGATTATCTAATCAGGAATCAGAGTCATTTCAAGCATGTAATTCAAGTGTATTCTCATTGCGTCAAATGTTTCTTGTTTTTGTTAATATATGTTCTGCAGGAGTTGTGCATTGTAACCAAATGAGTCCAGAACTGCTGGTTGTTATTATAGTAATACGTGTGACTACAGTATCAGGGGGGGAATTCTTGTAATATTTGTGCAGACCTTATATTTAAAGTCAATAACAAAGCCTTTAAGGTTAACATATCCAAGCATGTGTTTACCATCACTAACATTTGTATATTAATTGTATATTACAGGTAGTGAAGTCTTGATCACTATCATTGTATTTATCCAAATGTGCAATGTCACTGATGCATTAAAAGCATGAAGCCGTCTGAATATTATGAGGATTTTAGCTGCATAAACATAGAGTGACCCTATAATGTATATTGAATCATATGACAAAACCTTTACATCATATTGTTTGATTTTGGTACATTTGTTAATGATTGTTTGATATAAAACATATGTTTCACTGTAAGTGTTTGTGTGTTGAGATTTTGCTGAGCTGCGCATCTTTTTCAAGTGTTTTCATGTACTGCATGTTCGTACAGGAACTCACAGCTTTGCCCACACCTGCGTTCAGTGTTTGTCCCTCATCCACTACGTACTTTCATGTCTTATGCTTAGACTCCCTAAAATATAAAAAAAGAAAACATACTTCAAAAATTTCTGCATTGAGGCAATAGATTTGTAGCAGTAGTTGTTTTACTAAATGCTGGATCTCTCAAATCTCATTGGTAGGATTTCAGTGTTCACATTTGTTGCATCACATTAGTTATATCATTCCTGGTGTGACCTGTCTTGACAAAATTAAATTTGAGAGCTTCAATAAGATTATCAACGAACTTAACTTAAATTTCAGGCTTTTCCTCACAAGACGTTATCGTATGACTTCAGAAAGCTCTCTCTCTCTCTCTGTTCCTCTCTCTATCTTTCACACATACACAGCATTGGGTCCTCTAATCTCTCTTTATCACACATTCTCACACCCGCTCTGGCATTGAATTAGTTTGAATTAGTGGGTTCATTGCTATGTAAAGGGGACCTGTGGGGTTTAACCTACTTAGTACGATGTTTAATAATGTATGAGTGAGATTTGAGAGCAGTGTGCAGCACAATAAGGTGTCTTCGCTTGCTTTTCGACTTTGATCTCTCCCTCTCGCTGCCTCCGTCTTTTTCTGCGTTTCTCTCTTTTCTTCTCTCACATACGTTCCTGCTTCAAACATAATCAGGAGAACTCCCATGATTCCATTCGTGCCTTCAGGGAGATTCATAATCCGCACTCCATATGGGAGGAAATTTGAATTAGATTTATTTGTGCAGCATTTGGAGTCTGTGGTGCAGGCTAGAGAATGGATGGGTAGCGTCGAGCAGAAAGATTGAGGATATAGATACAATAATACAAATGGGATCGACGAAGAGGCATGACAGGCTCGAAGACAGACAGATTTACAGATAGACGGTTGTTTTTCGCTCATCGCTGCTCCCTCAGACAGTGATTTTCTCCTCCTCTTCCTCCTCTTCCTCGTCTGCTCGCAGTTTCAGGTCGTGCTCAGATAGATGATGTTAATGAGGGTTTCTGACAGACACTCTGTGTGTGAAGATGTTCTCTGGGCTCCTGAGGGAACTCTACAGTTAACAAGCTCATTGGGGAAGACCTTGGCAGCATTTTCCCACGCTGTCAGGCTGGGTTCAGCACTCAAGAACAACCACTGAGTGTTAGGACTGTGGTCTTCCCCTTAATCGTTCTAAGTCGACAGTTTGTTTACGCTTGACTTCAGCATGTGAGGCGTGGTTTATTTTAGATGTACTTAATGCCTGGGAGCAAAAACGAAAGAATGCAATACACATTCCTACTGTTATTAAGTTCAGGATTTATAATAGTTTGACATCTGGAGTATATGACATTATATCATGGGTTTTTAATGGGAAACCAGATATCTAAAGAGCAGATTTTGCCATTTATTTCCTTGT
This sequence comes from Triplophysa rosa, assembly GCF_024868665.1. NCBI lineage: Eukaryota > Metazoa > Chordata > Actinopteri > Cypriniformes > Nemacheilidae > Triplophysa > Triplophysa rosa. Next base: position 12,930,637 of record NC_079900.1, on the reverse strand, counting down.
CAGTATTTTTGTCTTTTTTTACAAATATCTGAATTAAATACATTTTCATAATACGCAAAATGACCTAAGGGCCAGATTTACTAAGAGCTTGCGGCAGCACAAACGGCCCTTTTGGGTGAAAAAAACTACTGTCGGTATTTATTAAAGACACGCTATGACAATTAGCGCTGAAAAGGCATGGACATGGGTGTTTTTGCGACTGACGTTATTGCATATGCATTTGTTGGAGTTTCCTCTTCAGACACAAGTGTTTAAACAATCACGTAACGCAATTTACTAAGGTTTTCATTCGTTGTTGTACTGGTATTCGGCTTTATTTAATGCCGAAAAAACGTGTATTAAACCTGTGCTAATTTGCGCTGCTCTTAGTAGGTTGCGTTGGTAATTATGGGAATGAGATATTGCGCCTGTGTTTTAAAAAATATATAAAAATAAAGTACTTGGGCTGCATGATATTGAGGAAAAGTGCTATATACGATGACTGGTTAAATAATACGATATGCGTTACGATAACGCTTTACGTTTACTACATTAAAATATATTTAAAAACTGAAACCAACATATTCTTTCTGATTATTGATCATCTTCCACACGTCTCTGCTATCTGCATCAGCCTAAAACCATTGCAATAATGCACATGTGCGATATTACGATAATTTCAATATATTGTGCACAATGTGTAGCCATATTATGTTTATGCTTAAAACAAGCAAAAATGTCTGCCACTGAGATTAAACAAACTTGTTTTACCTCTTTATTGAGAAGTTCAAGTTTATTTTATTTTATATTGGCAGATATTTTGGCCTGAGTCTTGGGTCATGTTGCTTCTCAAGTAAATTTATCTTGGTTTAAGAATTTGTACTAGAAAACGCGATAAAATAAGTATATTTATACTAATGTTGAAAAGTAACAGTTTAACAGCTTCAAATCAGTCAGACAGGTTATTGAAAGTAATCAGTTAATACATCTATAAATGGACAAATATTGGCCATTTTTTGTCACTAAATCAGTATATGGCTGCTATGTGTATGTTTGAAAAGCATGCATGTATGTTCAACTTTTGTGTACTTAAATAAATAAAACCCTCTCTCCTCTCTTCTTCCATTCTCTTTCTGTCTTTCATAGGTCAAGGAGTTCTCTGTGTTGGGTTGACTCACTGTGACAGGTTTGACCCGAGAGCATTTTGTGACCTCTGGAGCACCACTTCTCCATTCTTCTTGCATCGCATTGTCCTAAAACCTAGTTAATCAGACTGTGACTGCTAAGACACAGCCTCTCCAAACTTCTGGGTCAAACTTCTGGCTGCAATTTCAGTCTTCATTGAAGAAAATATAGACAAACAGTGCTGGAATTCACAACATCTCACTCAAATACTTTGGGATTGCATCCAGAAAGTTACATAACACCAAAACGGAAACTTGTATACCTGTGAGCTGTCACTCTGGTCCAATGGCGTCATAACCATTCATCCACACCCTAGACAGCCAATTATTAACCAAGTCCTCTTCCTCACAGACAAACACACCCACTATAACACGCAACCGCAGGGACACTCGGTTACAAGACTCTCCTGGTTGGATTACCAAAGCAGCTCATGATGGGAAAGTGAGAATCGGCCATCATGGATAACCGGCACACAGGTCTGGGACTCAGTGTTGTTTCTGAGCGTGCCATGTCTGGAAACGGCAACCCCTGTCCAAGCCCCGGAGGGTTGGGCACACCTCTAGGAGGATTCCCAATGCCCCACTACCATTACTTCTTTTCTCATGTGTTAGGTGGGCTTTCCCCTCCAGCCCTCCCAGGACTTCCTGTCAGTGGATATAGCACTCCATCTCCTGCAAGTGAGTATCTGTGACTTCCTGTATTTATAAGGGGTAACATACATCTGCTGTTTGTTACCGTGGTAGATGCATTTACATGTGACATATGAAACTTAATTTCCCCACAAACACAATGAAATAATTTAAAATCTCCCTCCTTGAGTCTGGCTTGTATAGCTCCATAAAGAATGGTCTGTGTGGCTATATTTATAGAAATGCATATGAGATATATTTAAAATCAATATGCAACTACAATTGGTGATTGTTTATAGTAATCTCTGTAAAGTTCCGGTTTTTTTCTCGTGTGAAGGTCAGGCCCACAGATCTGACTGATGTTACTCTAGGCTCTGCTCAGCTAACACGCATTGAGTTTGCTCACAACCTGTGTACATGATCCCTGCTGTTTCATGAGGCCTATTGCCTTGATGTGTCAGATCTCATTGGTTTATTCAGTTTATCACTAGTATCTGTTGTTTGGCCTGTTCTACACTTGAGGTGCAGAAACCACTGGAATGTTCCTGGGCAAAACGAGATGCCATGCTGCCCACAGTGCCTGAGGTTATGGACGTCCTTATGTGAACTTGAACTGTGTGTGTTTGCTTGTGTCTGTTTGTGCATGAGTTTTGCATGTGAGTACTTGATGGTTACTGAATGAAACATCATAACAGAAGCTAATATATAAATATCTAGTATTAGGACTGAGCAGGCAAATTTGTAAATGCTTTGACCTGTTTACAGTATTTGTGTGTTTGCTCTGCAATGATTTAACAAGGTGTTTTTTTTAAACCGTGATTTCAGCGCCCAGTTGCATAAACTTAGCCGCTAAGTTAAGACAGCGTCTTAACTAGTCTCACTGACTAGCAATCAGTTGGACTAATCAGTATTACTTTTCATATTTCAATTAGCCCAATCTACCTTTTTGTCTAGCAGATTTAGAGAAGGTATGATCAGTCTTGAAGAAAAAATGAGATGACTAACTTGTAAGACTAGTCTAAGCAGTTTATGCAACCGGCCCCAGCTAGGGGTGTCAAAATATACAGGTATTGACAACAAATGTGATATTAAAAACAATGATTATCAAAATTTTCAGCACCGGCATAAAATGTGAGCCACAAACTCTCTTTTCACATCACTACACTCATATTTTCAGCATGATTCGTTGGCCAAAAAATTAATGCACAAAATAATAAAACTTAAAAATGAATTTAACTTAAAAAGTAATCTCATTATTTAATTATTTTTAAGTTTATTTTTTAAATGTATTTATATTTTTACTGTTTATAATATAATATTTATTTATAGTTTTATATTTATTTATATAACTATAACTTTTACAAAATTATTTTGGCCACAATAATTGTGTAATGGATATTGTGACAGCCCTAATTTCACTACTTTTTAGTTAAAATATTTATTTATATAACTTTATATAACTTAATATTTAGTTTTTTTATTAATCTATTAATTTTGTTTTAATTTGTTATTTTTATATGTACCAGTATAACGAAACATAGCAATTAACAGCAGTAAATATCTTATACTATTATTGTTTTTGAATATATTAAACATGCCAAGCAGACTTTTATCCATAAGTATAAATCATCCAGTCCTAACCATTATTTGAGTAAAGTAGTTTGATGGACTAAAAGTTGTAACTTTCCATTTTTACCTGCAGAGAGAAACAAGAAGTTTCAGAGCACATCCCCTCTCTGTTGTTTGGTGATCTTAGAGACATTTCTGTCCACTTTGCACACTTGAAATGACGGTATCTAATGTTTTGACTCGGTGGGTGCAAGCGCATCTTCAATCAGCCAACTCTGCTGCCAAATGCTACTGGCGGGGAGGCTTTGGCTCTCAGTCAGCGACGGCTCCCTCCTGCATAGCGCTATATGACAAACAACCCTCTGACGCTCACGGGGGCTAATTATTACCCGGCCCCTGTCGACTCACGGAAAGACTCTGCAAGCTGTCGAGCGAGAAAAGGCGCACAGCTAAATTTGGTGCCCCATGTGAGAAAAGAAGTCGGGGGTGTTGTGGGAACATTTTTATTTTGCTTCCCGAGGATGATGCAAAAGTTTGCATGGGATTACCTCCGATAAACCTATTAGTCAAGGAGACTGTATCGCCATAAAACCCAAATAAGTTTCTGTTGCTTTTGCTGTAGGCTGTGTATTTGCATGAAGTCCAAATGAGGTCTGAGAGAACATGCATGGAGAGGGTGCAGAGCATTTATTTATCTTCCCTAAAAGCGTTGAGCTCTCATTCCACATGAGTGGCGTGAGATATGGAATATGGATAGATATGGAGGTGCCTGTCATTCTAGAGATCGCCCAACTTGGTCGCTCTTGACTTGAGCAGGCGCTAGAAGGGTTCCCCAGGGGGTTCCTTGTCACTTGCTGTGCTGTAATGAAGTGTCCACTGGCAGTCATAGAATTCAGCCAGCTGGAAGGCAGGGTGATTAGATTTGGGCTCAGTGGAGTTATGCAGACCTCTACCTCCACCTCCGGTGTGGACTTCTTAGTTAGAATTGAATTATGAGTGTTTCAGTATAGTTTCATAGAAGGCAGTGGGAAGGTGAACCAATATTCTCCTAATAAAGATTGAAAGCTAGTCTTATTCTTGTTTTGTATGCCCAAAGTATATTGTGCAATCTAAAGCACAGCTTGCAAATCTTGTAAAAATTGCGATGAAAATTATGGGTGTAAGAGTATATGTATCACTTCAATCTAGTTATGAGTCATTGGTCTTTAAGAGTGCACAGACTATAGTAAGTAATCCAAGCCACGTTTTATTTACAATGTACCAAATACTGCCATGAGGCAAGGTAATCAGTACAAGAAATCATTGGTACCTGTGTCTATTAATATTTTAAACATTAAGATGTAACAAATTGTGGACACAGGACAAATTTCCTGACAATAAAGTATAACTCTATATACCAGTCTTTGCTTTTATTTAGCCCCTAAAGAAACTCCAAATTGTGCATCTACCTCTAAGTAAGTGAGCATAGACGTTGTATACACCGAATAAGCAACACACGCAGAGAAGAATGTCATAATTGTTACAGCTCATATGTGTGAAGCTTCCATCCAAGTATATTTTTTGAGATCTGCAATGCTCTGTAATGTCACTGGTGTCTGCAACCAGAATTCTTTCATTGGTGAATTGGTGAACTGCTATTCCGGTAGCTCAACTGGAGCAATTTTAGCATTATGGGTAGACATTTACAGTCTCTAAACTTGATTTTAGTTTTTGTGTGTGCATTTTTAGAGGAAGAATATTATACATTTAGCTGAAAAGCTACACTTACTTGACTATGGAAATTCATAAACAATGCTTTACAAACGTTAATACCTCATACGGCTATTTAAACCAAATAAAGTAAAAAAAAACGTAAACAGTAAAAACTTGGTCTTGCTCGTGGTAAGGTTGACATTTGCATTGAATTGCTCGCTGGTGGAGTGTTGAATATACTGTAGCTTTTCAACATAAACATTATAAAGCTACATGACGTCATGAGAAGTCTTGAGGACATCAGCCCTCTAGGACCGAAGTTCAAGTGATAGTTCACCCAAAAAGGAAAATTCTGTCATCATTTACTCACGGTTAACATCATTCTTTAAAATATCTTCTTTTGTGTTCTGCAGAAGAAATGAAGTCAGACATGTTTAAAAAGACAAGAGGGTGAGTAAAAGATGACAGAATTTTCATTTTTTGTGAAATATCCCTTTAAATTACCCTGATCTAAATGATCTGTCGCATTATTGTTGACATGGATTGATGGCACTTAGTGTTAATATGAACATGTTAGTTTCTGCAGTTTTTTCAGTTGTCTGTTCTTTCTCTAGTGAACGTGAGGCTAATGAAGTGTTACATGGTCAGGCCTTCCAGGCATTGTGTTCTGCTGGGGCTTCCATACGTCTTTTAACAAATCTGGGCTGGTGTTTTTTTTAAGTATAGCCTTAAACCTTGATAGCTCCATTTCCTCTGATTCAAACTTCTATTCTGCCCTCACAGCCCCCAAAGCGCCACTTGAGTAAAATATAAAATGTAGTTTAATGCCGTGAAGTGGATAGCATTACAGAAACTACCAACAGCCCCTGCCTCCATCTGTCCAGGGCTCCTAAAAAAAGAGAAAGACAAGAAATATTTAAAGCAGGCCGACTTTGTTGTGCAGGGAAATGAGGATGAGTTCAGTTCATTAATTTTAGATATGTAGCTTCTGCTGTCTCATTGGCTTTTCATAAGCAACAGCAAAGCAACAGAGTTAGCTGATGTGAACACGCGTATAAGCTTACCCATCCTAGCATTGCATGATTTTCAGATGACCTTTAACCTTAAAGTGTGCTGCGTTGAATTATTCATTATTCTTGACTTGCATGACTAAAGTAAAAGAAAATAAAGTACTACTGCATAATGCACTTGTCTGTTCTTTGTTAAAACAACACGGCAGGTAGACTTAATAGACATAATTTCCCCATTATGTTTCCCATAGTAGAACATGCTCCCAGATTAGCATTTCTATTAGCCAGTTAAGTTTTAGGTATGGGGATAAGGGACTTGAGCAAAAATATGGCAACCGATCATTTTCCTGAAATATTGTGGTTTGGGTTTGGCATACGGTTGTGTTCAGGGATGGGTAAAGGCCAACAAAGTATGGTGATCATAGAAACATTGTCTAGATGAAGGAAGTCATACAGTGTCCGAAAAAAAGACTTTTCTTGTCTTTTGACCATTTGACCAAAACTTAGAAAACAGCGCTTCACCTGCTACATCCAGATCTGTCAGTTCTTCAGTCTGGTGGTTTGCAGTCCATTGCCAAAACAACACCTGCCTATGCCGCTCCAGCTGTCTGGAACAGGTTTTGATAGATGTCAGGCAGCGGTCGTTCACTCTCCCCTCGCAGCGTGTGTGCAGCGATGGGCCTGTTGCTGTCAGAGCATCCCTGGTTTCGCTCTGGAAGCTCCTGGAAGTGTGAAAATGCCGTCTATCCGCTCTGGCAGGGGCTGCCCAAGTCATTTAACTTTCGGGTGTCATTTGGATTCCCATCTACTCTGAATGAGGAGCAGACCACCAGTGTCAAGCCTGCTGTTTTTCCTCTTCGTCACAGTGGATATTCTTTATGCTTGTCGTGTGGATGATGGATCTGCATTTGGCAGCCTCCACCTGGGATGCGCCCAGGCTGGGCGTTCAGCCTGCGGGCCTGTCAGGGCGATATTTATGTCTACTAACCTTCCATCCAGGGCCACCATGTCATTGGTTCATTTGTCCTATGGTTAGGATGTTTAATCACACATCAATTGCTTGTGGCAGAGATTGGGACAATTAGTCTCATGTAGTAATTAACAATAATTTCGGATCTCCAGTAATGTGTGATAAATTGCCCACCCCTTGGGATCCAATATGGAATTAGCCATCTACTGATTTAACTCAAACTCCACTCCACTGTGGTGCTGAAGCAGGCGATGCGGGATCGAATCTAGTCCCTTTTCTCCATGACTTTTATTTACAGTGATACATTTATGGCACTGAAAACCAAAAAAGTAATTTCAAATAAGTTGCACCTGTATTTCTGAATCCCGTTGTTGCAGAGAGAATTGTCACTGCTCATTTACATGTGTCTAACGTGGCAGTCGTTCTCTGGATGCCCGGAGCAGCAGATCGAGTTTATGACAATCATACTGTCACAGCTCATATCTGGGACTGGTACGGTTGTCATTGTTTGAGCAGTCTGATTCTGATGCATTCTGATGTTGTTTACGTGTGTCTGACTCCAACGCTCATCGTATTGATTTCACAGCTCGCCTCTGATCTGCATGTGCCCAATCGCTGGTTTGATAGTTGTGGGAAAGACATATTTGTCAGGGGGGAAAACTGTGTTTCCCACGGACTAAAGTTCTGCTACTTTTCACATTTGAGCAGCATCTTATTTTGGTAGACTTTCCCCTAAAGTTATTTTTTTTAGCTCTAGGGGTAGCTATAGGTGTTGTGGCTGTTGCTTACAATTCTCTATAAAAGACTGGGGCTGTTGTATTTCATTGTAACGTTTTTTCTCACTTTAACATTGTCAAATTGTGTTGTCAGTGTTTTCATTTCCTATGTTTTTAAAGCTATGAGTGGTCTGGAAATATAGTGCATGAAAACAAGAACGTACCGGTTTAGATCGACATTAGACATTATTTTTTTCTTCATTTTTATGAACAATGTAGTATGAGTACCTTTGCTCAATGAGACCACCTTAGACCCGCTCCTCCTCTATTATGACTTTGTCTGTGAAATCCAGGCTAAAGTCTACAATCTTCAACCATTAATTTCACTATGATTTCAGATTTTAAAATGACATTACTTAGTATATTAAATAATCAAGAATATATTTTCACAGAATGTTCTTTACATAATGTAGAAGGATTTTATGTAGAAAACTAAGACTTGCATATTGTATAAAATCACACGATCAAATCAAATCAAATGTACGTCCACAAATTAACCACAAATGTACGCATTCACAAGTCAGTACGCCGCATTCACAAGTTCTCATCGCTGACAGGAATGTATATGCAATTTCTTTTAACTCTTTGTTTCAGGTCTGCGTCATAGATCACACAGTCTTACTCACCGTGAAAAGGTGTTACAAGTAACAACAGTGGAAGGTCTCATGAGCATGTGCGGGATGTTATCTGTTCATCACAGAAAGTAGTGCATCCTCAGGCTGGTCAGCATTACCATCTGATGAGTCATTGGCTCTGACTAAATGCCATATGCAGCTCGCGTGTATGCAGCTCGCATCTCGTGTTGGCTCAGGCAGCATCAACTGATCCCAGTGTCCGTACGACGTGCAGCGGGGGGCAACCAGACAGGGTGGCGACCATGCAGCCTGCAGGCATCTTAAATCACCATGGGTCAGGCAGGCGGCCTTTCAGAGAAGAATCTTCCCTTTTGGGTCTTGAATTTCTTGAATTTCTTGCATTCTCTCTCTCTCTTTTTCTGTGCTCTCTGACACAAATCTTTCTGACTAAATGACAGCACTCTGCACAAAGTGTTTGTATGAATATTTTTCCAGGAGGTTTGGACACTCATTTTTAGCACTGATAAGCTGAAGAGGAACTGTTTGTTTAATAGCAGCCATTATACTGAGATATTTTAAACGAAGCCTTGATGATAGTCTTAAAGAATTCCAACAACCTGAAACAGTCATGTACTCATTGTCGCCCTTATGATGAAGCTGTATGAAGGCCGTTTTAGTTGAGGTGTGGAAAAGCACTGAGGTTCCCTTGAGGAGAGCACGCTCTTAGCGTGCTTTTGAGAGGCCGCGGGGTGACACTGTTAAAAGGATGGCGCTCACAGGTCGCTAAAAGCCTGTTAAAGGAACTGCTTTTATTGGTCCTATTCTGATCCCGCACTTGCTGGCTCGACCTTCACAAGTCCTTGTATTGGAAATGAGGGCAAGCAAAAGCATAAGGCATTAAAAGTGATGTGTGTGAAGGAATGTTTGTGTGTCTGCACACTTACCTCTGGGGTGAAAATCTGGGTAACAACTTAACATTGAGATATGATAATAATATATTGTGATTTACAATCAGTCAGTGCAATGTTGTGAGGTAAAATATCACTATACTTTAAAGGGATAGTTCAGCTAATAAAAAGAAATTCTGTCATCATGTATCCACCCTCTTGTCATTTCAAACCTGTATAACTTTCTATTGTCTGCAGAACACAAAAGAAGATATTTTAAAGAATGCTTGTTACCGAACAATGGCGGTACGCATTGACTTGCATTGCATTTGTGTCTATACAATAGAATGCAATGGGTACCGCCATTGTTCGGTTACAAGCACTCTTCAAAATATCTTTTGTGTTCTGCAGAAGAAAGAAAATCATACAGGTTTGGAATGACGTGAGGGTGAGTAAATGATGACAGAATTTTAGTTTTTGGGTGAACTTATCACTTTAATATATCACATGACTCCATATCACCTTTTTGATTTCAAACACAATTATCTAAACATTCCTAAAACAAGATATTTGCTTAAGAAGCAAAACATTTCACTCGTTACATTTCAGGGGGAAAACAAAACTTTGTTCTGTTTTCCTACGAAGTAAGAAAAATAATCGAATTCAAAAGGAAAAACAAGATTATTACCCTACAGCCTAAACTTCACACATTCTTCACAAAAAGATGAAATCTTGTTTTAAGGATGTTTAAATAACTTTGGTGGAAACCAAGACCGAAAATATAAATATAATGTGTCAAGTGGAGTTTAGTTTAGTGAGGCAGTGCACACCAGTGTATTGAATAAATGTCCTTGAAAAAAAGGCCTACCAGTGAAATGAGTCTTCACACTTCATAAGCTCCAGATCTGGCCTGCTGCTTTAATTGAACTGAAATTCTCATAAACGGAGTATCCACTGAGGTTGTTTGGTTTTCTAACTCATCTAAACACCTGTGTGTGTGCTTATGTGCTTGAGAGGCTGTGAATCGTAGCTTCAATGAGCCCCTGTTCAATAAAACAGCGTTTGCAATCAGAAGTCAGATGCATAAAGCAGGACACCTTCAGTCATATGGATTGTGTCTGATCGTTTTACTTTCCTAATGTGACATTGAAATAATACACTCAACAAAAAGTGTGGTGCGGGGCTTAATTTACCCTTGATAAAAGAATGGACTGTGAAAAGTGGGCATTCCAATGCTAGACCTAATGAAAGCATGTTTGCTAAGATTTAGATAAAACAGTGTAAACGAAGCATTGTTTTCATATCCAAGTAAGCTTTTCAATATTTTTTCTAATCATTTCTTAGCTGTTTTACATGATTTGTTCTCTATTCATACTTTCTTTGTTTAGTTCAAAACTCAACTCGGTATGCATGCTTGCATTATGGTTTGAATGTCAACATGGACTTCCCCATTTTTAAGCCATAAATAATATTTCCCAAGGCCATAGCTGAGCAGTAAAGGGGTACGATGTGTATGTTTGGCCGTGTGTGTTGCCCAACAACAGTGAGGATGTGTTGCTTTTAGTTCAGATTGAGAAACATGGCCTTTCATACAACCCATTCATATTTGCACATACAAACAGCCACACACATACAGACACACACACGCGATGTCCCGTAAATCAGGGCCCCTGGGGGGCGCCTGCTGCAGTTAACTCCTTAAGCGATTTAATAGGCCTATTTGGGGGTGTATTTATAGAATGATTTAGCACGTGGTGATTTCCTGCGCTTGTTTACTCAATTCTGGCAAACTCAATTCAAGCTAACTTTTATGAGCTCTTAAAGGTTTTCAGTAGCTGTCGTTGAGAGAAAAGGAACTGAATTCAAACGTGTATCAGCTGCCTGTGCCACAAAAGAGGGTTTGTGGCACTGCAAGTTCTTAAAAGCCATGCCAAAAACATTACAGCGGCCACCAGCTCTCACCCACAGTGTCATAATGAATATCCGGCCTGTTTGGGTTGTCGCATTCGAGTCATTAATGTAAAACAGAGGAACATTTGAAGAAAGTGACTGTTAGGGGTTGTTGTTTGTAGTTCTCAATGAAATAAATAATTTCAACATTTCTATTTCACAGCTTTGAATTTTCCATTTTTAGCTTGATGAATATTTCAAATGTACTAGGTCGATACTGTATGTGAAGAATTCCAGGCCATAGCATTCCCAAGTGATCGGAAACAAAGTTTCAACCAGTTTTTATACACACTCAGTCAAACAAATCCTCAAAAGCATTCTCTTTCTACATGCTTGAGTTTTTCCAGCTGTGATGTTGTAGGTAAATCACAAATGAAAGTATAAACTGTAACATTGCGTTTGCTCTTGGTCTGATTTTTCAGACTAAAGAAATTGCAACCATGTGTCATTTTCATGCTTCTAGTCCTGACTGTATTCTGTCCAGAGCTGGATGTTGTGTACTAGTGTACTGTATAGTCACAGAAGCATATGTTTGTGTTATATGAGGGAGGTTACTTCTGAGGCTGCTGTGTGCATTGACAGATGTTCACAATCCAGCTGTGACAGACCCAGCCGTCTCTGGCCCACTCGAACACACACACACACACACACACACACATAGGAAATGTTGTTGCGTAGCGAGCAGGATTTCTCTTGTAGCAAATGAGATCATACAGCACAGTTGGTGGTTCATTGATATAGGGTGTGAGTTTGGTAACAGAATGTTTTCTGTGTTAAACTGTAAGTGCATATTACAAAGCTACATACTTTTTCAAAGATGACCATTTATGACCATTTAACCACTCCTCATACTTATAATGAACTTCACAGTTGTTAGAATGCATTTTTGTGGTCATATCTTGAAATGAAATGAAATTAATAGCTGCACGTGAACTTCCAATCTATTAGGCAAACAGATTTCATTTAGTTAATTACTTATTAATGAAACTTATTCAAAAGTTTTAATGCTTCACAATTTCTTATGTATTGCACAAAGCCATTTCTAGTGTTGGGAATTTCAATTCAATCGAGAGTGGATTTCAGTGCACACCCTTTTAATCAAATAAATGGACTCACCAGACAGTTCCACTTAAAACATGCAATTAGGGAGACATGTAGAGGACAGAAAGAGCCTGTGTGAGTGTGTGTGCGCGCACCTGTGACCACCCAGATTTATTGCTTGTATTTGTAATTGTCAGCTGCCATCAGTAGATGAGAAGAAGCTTTTCCATTATTGCCAGACGTTTATGGTGTATCCGTAATTATTTCAGTGCCTGTGCTGCTGGTCATCTGAGTCTGCTGGTCATCTGGTGCCAATTAAAGTTGCAACGTTCCATTTCATTTGAAAATCTTTGGCGTATTAGGAATTTTTCCGACAGCTCTTTGTAATAAAATGGAGGATGCACCTTCCATTGTAACTGCTGCATGTTGATCCATTCTAGTAGTTTACCAGTATGGCTTATAAATTCTCACTGATATATATGTCACGAGTTTATTCTATGGTTTCAATTGCAGTTAACTAAAAGCTTTTGGAGTTATATATATAAGATGCAAAAACAAATCTGGAAGTATGCCTAGCATTTCCATTTGAATTTATTCTAAAGAGGACTGGCAAAACAACAATTCATCACTAAATAATCATATTTGCACGTATAACAGCAGCAAATGCAGTGGCTATTTACTGCTCCGTCCTGCGGTTGCCTCCTCCCTTGTACTTTGAGTTTTACTCGCTCCACATGCAGCAGGTGGTATTGCCTTTACAGGATACATTTTCTTGCCAAATTGTAGTGTAACCACTTATTACAGAGTTAGCCAGCTGCCATGAGTAAGCGGGTGCACTGTGGTTTTAGGTGCTGTATAAATGGTAACTAACTGTAATGTAATTCTAGTAATTGAACATAAAATTAAAACTTAATTAAGAAATTAGCTTTAATTTATACTTTCAAATGACTTTAAAAGTAAATATTTGTGAACGTATAATCGTTAAAAATCCGTTTTAAAAGTAAAATGTGTGATTTCTTTATTTACATGCATTTGGCAAATTTCTTTCAGCCATCCTCTCTAAGGACTTTTAGAGTCTTGTTGATCATTGTTTCTTTGTGGGAGTGTGTATGAATGTGTCTCCTGTGTTTATTCCTTATTTGCGCCTTTGATGTGCATGATGTACACCATGTGTAGGCCTATCTTGTCCCTCGAAACTTGTTTATCTTTATATTTGTTTATCTTCAATTTGTGTACATTTCTGAGTGTATGAGTCCGCGTGTGTGTGTGTACGGCTGTGTTCCCTTCCTGTGGGCCTCCAGACCAAAGCCTCCTCACAGTGAGAGAATAGACTGGTTTATTGGAGGCCTGTCAGGCTCAGACTGAATTTACTGCCCACAGACAATGTTTATCACTCAACAGAGGGTAATGTGAGCAGAAAGCGGTGGGACCAGAGAGGGAGGGATGGAAATAAAAGACGAGAAGGAGGCGGCAAAGCAGATCCAAAGCCGGGGAGGGCTTTCTGGCCCACTTCTCACTATAGCTCATAAATCTCCAGACCCCATCCTTAAATTTGTGTACTAGCAGAGAAAGTGAGGGAGGAGGAGAGAAAGAGGAGGAGAAAACGCCACTGTTCTATAACTTAGATTATTATAAGTTAAAGCATTTAATCTTTTTATCTCTCTCTTTTTTTATCTCTTTATCTGTGGTGTTTGACTTATTGTGTAAGTGGTCTGTTTGGGGGGGTTGTTTTATGACTATTGGTTGCTCTGACCTATATGGTGGCATCATTCGCACGAAAGGTTCGGTTACATGACCTTGATGGAAAGCTATATTTTTCTATCATGTTTCAAGTGCAATTTTTCATTAAACCATTATAATGTAGAGTAAAAAAGACCTTTAAGTACTTTTAAAATGTCATATAAAAATAAGTTTATCTGTGATGATATAACTACAACTGTAAATTTCACCTTTTAAATGAGCTATTGACTTTCTAGTTTTCCTGTTCGCATGCTGACTTTCATAGGACGTCTTGTTGTTGTGAATGTCATATTAAGTTCTCTGAGTTTCTTGTTGTGTTTGTATGTTGTGTTTGAGTGCCTGATAGCTGGTGTGAAACTCGGTGACCCAGAATCCATCCTCTCTCACACCCTCACATTCACACTTTCACACTCCATGCCTGCTGACATTCTTCTGTGCCATTGACGATGTGCCGGCCTGACAGTGCACGAGAAGGGTGTGGGTGTTTCTTGGAGCGTTTTAGATGCAGCTGAGCATGTGTATAATCAGTCTACACTTTTTATTAGAACTTAGTGCAATTTTGATTGGGATTTAAAACCATTTTAAGAATAATTTATGCAGTGCTTTAAAAGTGTTAAAGGTCCAGTGTATGACATTTAGTGGCATCTAGTGGTGAGTTGTCGAATTGCAACCAACAGCTCACTTCACCCCTTCCTTTCGAAGCACTACGGTGGCTGACACAGATCTAAGATGTCATACGTTTTCGCTTCTTTGTCGAAGGAGATAACGTATTTAAGAAACGCACTCTGTAGAGCAGTTTGTCCGTTTAGGGCTACTGTAGAAACAACATGGCCAATTCCATGTAAGGGACCTGCGGTGTATGTAGATAGAGATGGCTCATTTTAAGGTAATAAAAACATAACATTTCATTATGAAAGGTCTTTATACACGTCTGAAGACAGTTATCTACAGTATATTATATTGCTTTTCTGTCAATAGATCCTCAAAATATTACACTCTGGACCTTTAATATCTTTGATAATACGTACGTTCCCATGTCTCTATTATGTACAGCATCTTTGGCAGTTTCATTACCTTTTACTTATTCAATACCTATTTGTGTTACCTCTTACTCGCTCACTCTCTCTCGCGGTCTTTCACACTCCCTCCTTATTTCGCTCTCCTGGCCGTAGGGCTCCCTATCCACTAAGGTGCTGAATAATTAATGGAGGCAGGCTGGGTTGATTAAAACAACACATCAGTCTGACCTCATTTAGTAAACGGATGACTCAATGACAGGAACCAGCAGTGTCCTCTTAATGACGGATTACTCCTGACTGTGTGTGCTACTGTAACGGGATTAGCATTCTATACACACACAAACTGTAAGGAATAAAGTACACATACAGTGGACTGGCTTGCAAAAGTATTCATCCCCCTTCATTTTATTCACATTTTGTTATGCTGCTGCCTTATCTTAAACTACTTTAAATGATTTTTTTTTTACATTAATCTACACTCCATGCACAATAATGACAAAACAAAAAACTGATTTTTGACAGCTTTGCAAATTTATTAAAAATAAAAAACAAAAATAAGTACATTGCATAAGTATTCATACCCTCAACCTCAATGGTTATAGCACCTTTACAGACTCGTGGGTATGATGTGAAAAGCTTTACACATCTGCATTTGGCAATTTTCTGTCATTCTTCTCCTCAGATCCTCTCAAACTCTGTCAGGTTGGATGGAGATCATCAGTAGACAGACATTTTCAGGTTTCTACAGAGATGTTCAGTTGGGTTCAAGCACTAGCTGGGCCACTCAAGGACATAGACAGAGTTGTCCATAAGCCACTCTTGCATTGTTTTAGTTGTGTGCTTAGGATCATTGTCATGTTGGAGAATGAACCTTCTGCCCTGTCCGAGGTTCTGAATGTTCTGGGCTAGGTTTTCATGATCATTATCGCTGTATTTTGTGTACAGTCCCTGAAGCTGAAAAACACACCCACATCATGATGCTGTTTCCACTACACTTTACTGTTAAGACGGTATTGTACAGGTGTTGAGCAGTGCTTGTTTTTCTCCAGACATGATGCATGAATCTGAGATTCATCAGACCAGAATATCTTGTTTCTGACAGTTTGAAAGATTCGTTGAAGTACGTTTTTGCATATTTCAAGTTTCCACGTGTCTTCACTGAGCAAAGGCTTGAGTCTGGCCACTAAGCCATAAAGCCCAGATTGGTGGAGTGTTGCAGTGATGTTTGTCCTTCTGTAAGTTTCTCCCATCTCCATATATGATCATGGAGCTCAACCAGAGTGATCATCAGCTTCTTGGTCACCGCTCTAACCAAGACCCTTCCTCATCGATGGCTCAGTTTGGACAGGAGGTCAGCTCAAGTAAGAGATCTGGTGGTTCCAAACCTCTTTCATTGAGGATAAATGGAGGCTACATGCTTCTGTGAACCTTCAATACAGCAGATTTTTTTCAGAAGTCTTCCCCAGATCTGTGCCTTGATACAATCCTGTCTCAAAGCTCTACTGGCAGTTCTTTTGACCTCATGTCTTGGATTTTACTTTGATATGCATTTTCAGCTGTTGCACCCTTTATAGAGAAGTATGTGCCGCTCCAAATCATACTTATTCAATTGAATTTGGCACAGGTTAACTCCACTCGAAGTGTATAAACATCAACAAGCAAAACTAATGCTTCTGAGCTAAATTTCAAGTGTCCCAGAAAAGGGTGTGAATACTTATGCAATGTACTTATTTTTGTTTTTTATTTTTAATAAATTTGCAAAGCTGTCAAAAATCAGTTTTTTGTTTTGTCATTATTGTGCATGGAGTGTAGATTAATGTAAAAAAAAATCATTTAAAGTAGTTTAAGATAAGGCAGCAGCATAACAAAATGTGAATAAAATGAAGGGGGGTGAATACTTTTGCAAGCCACTGTACTCTTTAAAAGAATCGACACATTTACATTTACACTCTTGCTGAAATGTTTAGGAACTGTGTACAAGACAATGTTGAGAAGCTGCTGAGCTAATGTAATTTGTTAATGGATAACATCAAGTGGAAAAAGGAATGGAAAAAGCTGTTTATATAGTGCAAAAAATATATTACAATATTGAGAATTTGTGTAATGAAAAGAAATTGCATTTTGCTTTACAAAACTTGAGAACAAGTTCCTTTATACATATTACTGACAGTTTTAGGCCAGGGGCATGCTTGTCAGATTTTTGTCAGTATTTAAAGTATTGAGATGTTTTTGTGACATTTCTGTGAGAGCATACATAGCTTTAATGTCTTTGGTTTAGATACAGATTGGAAATGCACATTATATGGGTAGCTGACAAATATACCGTAAATGTGTCCTATAGTGTGACAGCAAAAATTAACTATGAAGATGCAGTAAATCTCTCTTATGCTATTTTCTATAATAAATATGAAAATTATACAAAATAATATATTATCAACAGTTTGTTTTTTGACACATTTTGCTGTGTCATACCATAGGACACATGTACGGTATATTTGTCAGCTACCCATATACTGTATACATATACACACACACAAATATGAATTTTCACATTTTTGCCTATATAAATTTGTACATGTGTGCCTAGTAAATTCAAGTATATCTTGGAGGAAGAACTGTGCTGTTTTTTCTGTTTAGTGCTTTTATGAACAATGCAATAACACACTGATGCAGTGACTGATGGATGAAGTCACAAAGACCCTCCTATCTGAGATGGATGTTACTTCCAGGTGTATAAGCAATGTGCCTCCGCTGACCACTTGTAATGGGATCTCCCATGATGGATTTTAATCCCAGGTGTAAAAAAGGCCTTTTATTTATGCCTTCATTTTTTTCTGCAAGCATAGATTCAGAGAATTTATACGTGAAGAAATCTGTTCTATTGAAGAATGTTAATGTTATCTTGATTAGGCAACAATTTTGTTTAAGAGGGAATGACCGCCCGGTAATCTTCCTGCCAAACCCTTATGCCATCATGTCAGTACCAATCAGGTCTCAGTTCAGCAGCTTTCTGGAATGCTCTAGAAAGAAATGATTTAAGAGGCTGGCAGGGAGATGAATAAGCTGCCTTATTCGTCTACCCCAAAAGGAAAAGTTCATTTGCTAATCATTTGTGGCACATGGAGCATAAAGTTCCTTTTCACTAATTGTGTCCGAGTGATGCTATTGGCTTTTCTGCTTTGATTTTGTACCCTGCCCTGTGGTCGCTGACAACTGCTGTTCTTTCTTCTGTGAAGGGAGGGTAATTGTGACAATTGCCAATTGCTAAGGTTAAATTGGTAATGGTTGCAGTTTAAAGGTAATGCTTGAAGCTGGTGCGAGCCTAACTAACATTCTGTTGTCAGGACACCTGGACAACCAACCTTATGTAGATCTTTTAGTTAAAGGAACAATACGGCATTTTTAGGAGGATGTATTGACAGAAATACAATATAATATACAAAACTATTTCTTTAGAGGTGTATAAAGACCTAATGAACCATTATGTTTGTAATACCTTAGAATAAGCTATTTATATCTACATACAGAGCGGCCCTACATACATGAATTCATTGAATTAAAGCGGTTCCAGATAAACAATGACGCTCAAAACTGCTCCGTCACACAGCTAACATTACAACAACAACATATCTTGGTATGTTAGTATGTTACTCACGTACTGATCCGAATCAAAGCAACCTCCTCAAGGGTGATTTTTAGACGATCTTTCTCTCCAACGTCTCTCTCTGCTGGAAAGTATCTCCATAGATATCTGTGAGTACATATCTGCTAAAAGACTTAGTCCTAACGTGTCTCTGCTGGAAAGTCTTTATAATATTAACGCAGGTCCTAGCTCCAGCCTGACTTTTATGCTTCTTTTTAAACTTAAAATCCACAAACCTTTTATTTTATGTAATACATAAGTCATAGCTCTTTCTACAGTCTTTCTAATGCCCGCAAAATCTCTTCCCTGCGTCAACATGAGAACGACAACTTTTTGTACTGTGGTGGCCACCGTCGTGTTTGAACTGAGCGATTCGTGGCAAATCTATAATACAACGCTAGTGGCCGCTTTTAATTAAGAACTGCGCCTTTAAATGAGATTGGATATCTAAGAATGGATCTAAGAATATTAATATGTTTATCTATGACCAACAAAACTGTATCAATGGCATAGGTTATCACTGTTCTCATTTAGAAACTTTATGTGTTTGACCAAATTGTAAAATCACATAATTACCGAAACAATCACTCATGAATCCATGTGGATGGCATGTGTCCAGAAGCTCAGTCATTTCTTGGAACTCTTTTGTGGTTGCTCTGTATCATATCAAGTCATTTTGAAAACATACATGGGCAGCTGATTTGACGATACAGTTTCGTTATATAGTTTTTTCATCAGTTTTCCCTGAAGACTGTTTACTGTGTATTGATGGATTGGGCAAACTTTTAGATGGTGTTTTTGTGCTGAGCATATACTGTAGTGTTAAGAGTGAAGTTTATTGTGAGTTAAAAGATATGTGAACCCTTGAAACTAGAGGGAAGATGGAAAGGGGCCGGTGCATAAATTTGCTGAGCTCAGCTCTTTTGATCTCAGTGCTTTTGGCTTGAAGACAAACTAAAAATGGTGTATTGACATTTACAGGAGCATTTCGCTTCTGGCATGGTGATCTATACCCTCCATGCCAGAATGTGTCTTATTTCATGTGTCTTATTTCATGTATAATTATTTAATGTGTCTTATTTCATGTATAATTGCAAGATTGTTGAACCCAAACAGAATGGCTAAACTTTAATCAGAAGTGCATTCTGGTTTTCTCAAACATTTACTTTTACTACATTTTCCCTTGGTAGAACCGTTTCCTTTTGTTAATGCTGAATTAACACAGTGACTCTAGCATTTTCTACCTCTTTTTTTCTCTTGTAAGTGTGTGTCTAGGTTTTTCATTTAGCTCTCGACTATAGAGAATGTGAAGCTACGTCACGACATGTTGAATGTTGCGCCATCTTGGGAGGATGGCTGCTAGTGCGTTCAATGCAGTGCTTTTGTTTTTCTTGTTTGATTAGGAAATATATATGGTAGGTTGGTCTTGCTGTGTTAAAAACTGCAATAGCATCACACTTTTGATTTTTCCATATATCAAACCAAACAAGTAACAGTATCAAGACAATAATAGCAGTGGAGTATTATCCTCCCAAGATGGCGGCACCACTGCAATATGCAACATAAGGCGTGACGTCAGCTTCACATTCTCTATATTACCTATTGGGGACATTTTGATGTGGGAATTGGAGGGAAAATCTATTTTTATTGATTGTGCCAATTATACTTGTTTAATCATTGTCCTGGACTGCTTTGCAATGTCAATAAGCAATAACTCAGAATGAGAAGTGGATCATCAAAGTAAAAGTTTAACTCAAACTGACATATTCTCCAGTCAAACTTTAATTTCTCTGAGAATGGGCTCCGCTATTACAAATATGTGGAAAGGCTTTTGGAGTGACAGTGTGGTTGTTTTCTCAGACTGGAGTTTGGAGACGGGAAGTACAGTGGCTCTCGGAATGGGGACCAGAGCGGCTGGCCAATTGGTCCGGGGGTCAGTGTGTTTGTTCCTGTTCATGCACAACCCCCCCCCCCAACCCCACATGGGTCTGCAGCTGCTCAGGGGAATTAGGGGGAATCCCAACCTTACTAATAGTATAAACTGCAAGACCAAGAGATGCATGTGCAGGAAGAGAAAAGGACTAAAATAGCATGTGATTAAAAGCAAGAATATGCATGAAAGTCATTGAAGATATCAAATACGTTTTTTTTCATCTGAAACATGCAAGCAACTTCCAGAAGTCCAAATATCATTTTAATGTAAGTATTTTTATTTTGACTGGACAGAACCAGGCAGCTCTGTGGCAGCTCCTTTGCTCTCCACGTCTGATAAATTCTCTTCCAGTGTTTTCACAATTGAGACGTAATTAAATAATCTCAAATGTTGTGTTATCACATGGGAAGTGTTTTTCAACGAGGTAGGGGACGTTGTGTGTTTAGGTTCTTTCCAAATAATGCAAAACAGCATCATTCGTTTGAAAGCAGAAGTGAGTTATTCCTTTAAAGGAGGACCCAGATGTGAGACCTGGACTGTTGATGAAGGGGGGCTGGTTCCAGATGGTCCACCCGGGTCTGGTTAAATATTATCAGTCCACTGGCCTCCCCCACTGCCTCCGTGAGCTTGTAATCCATCGTAACTACCCAACCCTCTTTCATCTTTCACCTTCCCTTTTCCCCTTTTCATTTCCCTCAGAGGAGTGGATTATAGGAGGTGTTTCTTGTTCTGCATGCAAGAAGCACAGTTACACAAAAAGGAAAGGATAAACGGGGAGTGACAGAGAGAGAGACAGAGCTCTTTATATCACACTGCCTAAAGCAGATGTATAAATACTAGGTAAAACTTGAACAGTGTTGACAAATTGTGAACCTATCATACCTAATGCGTTAAACAGTAAAATTGTGTTTGTTTGGTTGTGTGTGTGTATGTTGTGTTTAGCTTGTTGTATTCATATGCTAACAATACTGTACATAGGTTAACCTGACTTTGATACGAAGCATCTTATTATGCATTTATTCTATATCATATCTTCTGTTCCCTGATTATGGAACCTGTGACCTTGGCATCACTACTGCCTTGCATATCTTAATATATTACATGATAAGCATTTTATGGCGAACTAGTTTCCCTTCTTTTAAAATCCGAACAATTCATCAATCTTTTGTGTTCTTGTAGCTTAACTAGTAGAGCAAGGCACTTGTCAAGGTCATAAATTCAATCCTGGGGTCATGCATACTGATAAAATGTATACCTCTAGTGCCTTGTAAATCGCTCTGGATTAAAGCGTCTGTCAGATTCGTAAATGTAATGTTTGTAAATGTAAGTTACTTGTGCAATTGTCAAGGACTGAACCTGTTATCTATAGGAGGTGAGCCTCACGACCCGGCCAACAGCCTCGCGTCCTGCTGTTACCCCTCTTTCCCAACGCAAGTGCACGAGAGAGCCTGAGGAATGCTGTGTTTCTATTGTAATTGTATCAAGGGGAGGGGAACGATGGGTTAATTACCCTCTCAAAGTGGCCAGTGTACTTGGAGAGGAGGGTCAAACAAGTCATAATGGCGCATTTGCCAGGCCATTGTGAGTGCACTGTAGCAAACTGACTGGCTCTTATTCCGAGTTCAGACTGCTTTAGGGGGCTTTCGCTGATTAAAGAAGGGATTTGCGTTGGCTGCTTTCATGGGTCCTTGGCCAGAAGAATCGATATGTCAATAGGCTCCGTATCTATATGCAAAGCAGTGGTTTGGCCAGCACATTTGGGGCTTTTTGATATGCATGGAGTTTAGGCTTAAGCCACTGGCAGTAAAGGCCGTGCATTATCACAAAGGCCGCTTGATGTTCTCATGTGTGTTGATATGGGGTCCTCCACAGGGAGTGGGTCTGCTTTGATAAGATAGAGAGCTTGGTGGCCTGGAAGGCTGGCTCTGGGTCTGGCTTTCCGCGGCCTGTGTGACGATTCTGAACTCTGTCTCTCATATCTGGCTTTTGTTTTTGCCTGTGTATACAATGTTCCAAATTCTTCCTGCCTGGGGCCAACTATCACCGAGCAGTCCCACTGGGTTTTTGTATGTATGTGTGTGTGTGTTTGTCTCCATGTGAAAGGGAGTTGGAAGAGTGAGAGTGTCGGGGGTGAGGGTCTTTCCTCTAGGGGGTGTCAAGGTAATAGGCCTGTTTAGAGAGCAAACCCCTATCTGTCCCTCGCCCCTCTCCCTGTTGTGGTCCCTGTGGCAAGGAGCAGAGATGATGGGGGCTTCCTTTCATGCCATTACCATCCACAGAAGATGGAGTGTTGCAGGGACACTGGTCGGGGTCAACAGACCTCCCCCACCCCGCACGCTGCTCCTCCTCACTCTTGGGCTCTTTGAAATGGTGATGATGATGGGGTGACCCCTGCTGCCCCCCTGTTCGACTCCCTCAATGAGGCTCGGGTTTGGTAGATCATTCCACTGCCCCCTCTTTTCCCTCCCCAGAGCTCCACAGCAACCGCTGCCCCGGTCTCAGCAGCATTTGTCATGTCCAGACCCTGCAAGCTGCACCTCTATGGGGCTTTTGTTCCCCAACCTGCTGGCTAAGCAGGAGATTTCAGATGGACCATTAACATTTGAACCAGCATGCCACATTTCCCTATTACACCGAATATGCGCTTGGGCCATTACTAGAGAAAAGAAGGAAGATTCATCATTTTGGTCACTACACATCGTAGCAGTAAAGGACCCACGGCAACACGTTAAGAGCTTGGCTATTAAGGAGAATTTATAACATGATGTGTTAGATGATAGCGGTAATACTAGTAGACATTTATAAAGCACACTTATGTAGGTGTATAGATGTAATACTAAATAGCCATGTGTGATCTCCAAGCTGTTCATCTGTTGGCTGGGACACGAGGGGTCAGAAGGTCAATAGGCCGTTATGATGCATAGCCGGGGGACAGGTGATGTGGATGCACAGGCATAGACTTGACCCTTCGTGCTACACCCTGATCTTAGCAGAAAATTTTGCCTGCCTGTCAAAATGGAATTGTATCAAATGTTTTACTGTATAAATACAGTAAGGAACTGTGTTAAAATAAAATCATATGACTCCTTTAAACTCTTAATATCCCACATACATCTCAAACACAAGTACACATACCCACATTCAAATAAACCTCCATAAGGATGACTTGTGCAGGCCGGATCTATTCTCATCAGTTAATCCTTGACCTTGAGCCAAGAGTAATGAGACCTGACTGCTCAAGCGATCAGGATCATCAGCAGCTCTGCAGACCAGTCAATAGCCTTCAACCGCAAACATTACACATCTGGAAGAGAGGTGGTCCACAGTAGCTAATCTCCACCATATGTTTACCACAGCAATAAGCATCAGCTGCTATATAGTAATAGTGAACAAACACCAGTGCTAAAGCTGGTTCCAGTTAGGTGGTGCTAACTGCCTAATACTTTTATATTGTACCATAACTTACAATGATGTAAGAGTTTTGAGTAATAATGACACTCAGCCCTATGGCTGTATGTGCTATATAGGTAAAATAGCTCTTTTAATGTAAGTCTCGCTTCAGCAAGGTTCACAGAAGAGTTAATGGTGTGGATGTCCTGAGATTGAGGACAATGTCACTGAGATCAAACCTGCAAGATCATGTTTTATAACTTTGCTTTGCCTTATTTTTTTTATTCAAATGGGCCATTTGAAATGGCCTTTAGTGCAGTGACAGTGGAGGGGTGAAGAAATTTGTCAGTGTTGAGAATGTGTGAATTTGATTCACAACCTTATCTTTTAAGCTTTGTCTTGATAATAGCATGTGGTACATCCATACTGTTTTACTTTGTAACGGGTCAGCACAAGCACTCATTTTACTGTATTGAATGCTGGCTCCACCCCATCTAGTAGATTATAGGTATTGTGAGTGAATACAAACACCCATCTGCTCCCAGAGTGCACACACTTTCAAAACTCACTTTCATGAGTAATTGCATTGACATTGGGCTGCATATTATCTAATTAAAGACATTGCCCAAATGTCATGTATCTTCTCCTGACAATCATATTTCAGCACTCAGGGAACATTGATTAGAAGTGAAGCTTAAAGAAGCTTTTTAATGCGTATTTGGAGGAGGCGAAGGGGGAGGAGGTAGATTGAGGGTAATAAATAGCCTCACACTTTCAAGTTGCCAGCAGGTTTGCTCATGCGTTTCCTCCTAAAGCTCCATAAAGTCTTTGAATTCCTAACAGCCGCAATACAACCCCTCCTCCCCCGCTATACTGCCCTTCTCAACTCCTGCAATCTCTGGGTGTTGAGAATTTAAGGTTGTTTGCCCCCCATCAATGACACATGTAGCTTACACTAGTAGGACACTGCAGCGGAACCATAGCGCAGTGGTCCTCAAACTGGGGGCTCGGGGGCCCCAAGATGGATCTAGGGGGCAAACAATTTTGTGGCATTTTATGAAATATAGAAATTTATCACACATTTTATGCAATCAAACATCAGAAAAATAAGACCACCAACCAAAATAATTAATGTTCCATTAAAATTCTAAGTTTAAGATTATAAGTCTTTATTTGGGGGGCCGCAAAGCGATGCACCCTACACAAAGGGGGCCTTACAATTAAACATTTTGAGAACCACTGCCATAGCGTGGCATTCCTTGAGCCAGTTATTTCATATACAGTATATATATATAACATTCTTAAATGTTATGCATTTGAGCTGTCGTCTTGTAATTTGTTACACATACTCTTAATATAGTGTGGCCTATTTTATCTGATGTGTTTTGTCCTGTATTAAAAATGTAAAGCAGCAAACGTGAAGCGTTATTCTTAGAGGCACTGTATTTTCTTGACCATTTCATAGCGGTTATTATGTGATCTGGCTGAATCAAAAGGACTGTCCATTAATAAACGTGTATTTATTGAATAAGCAGCGCAGGCTAATATTTTAGATGGTGAAAAATCAATACAGTACCTCTTACATGTCAAGGACAAAAATGTGAGGGCTGAAGCCGGAAAATAAGGAGAGGCTAATATGTCGTTTCACTGATGGATGGAGCCATCAGCGGATGGCAGGAACCTTGGTGCGTCGAGCTGACGGATGCTACAGGGCTGCAGCCCAAGTGTTCATTGCCTTGTTATGAGCACCACTTTCCAGACAGTGTCTATGGATTTTTTAGTGGCTAGATAGTGTTGCAAAATGTTGTTTACCTCCGTTTGAATTGATAAAGAAGTCCTGAGGTTTGCGATTGTCTCCTTTGTAGAGAGACAGCATGGTGGTTTACTAAAGTACTGACTAATTTGTGCAGAATACAATTTTAAGACATTAAGGAGACACTATTCATGCTGTAATATGTGTTATATATAGCTATAGATATTTGTTTTTCTGCTTTTTGTATTTGTACCTCCTTATTTTATTAGTTTACTTGCTGTATTACAAAGGTTGTTGTAAAAAGCTTTTAATAAAAAGATAACAGCTGTCAGAACCATGTACACATGAGTTTCTGCAAACTTCATCCTTTAGTTTTTAATGGCGATTGATTCTCGTGCATAGATCACACATTGATAAGATTGAGATTAGGTTTATCAGCAGCCAATGAGAGAGAGGCAGTCGGAATGGGGGTTGATGTGGGCGGAGTTTCTGCGCAGCTGCTGACACTCGTCAAGAATTGCGTTGTGGGATAGCCTGGGAAGTGCGTGAAGATCTGAGTTGCCCTGTCGAAGAGTGCTTTTGTTTTTTGAAGAGAAATTCCCCACAAGTATGCGAGCCGATCGACACAAGATGCTAAAGACATTACTTAGAATTCGCGTCTTCGCAGCGTCTGGAAACACCGGAGCAAGTCCTTCTCTCGTCGGAGCAGCAGCCCTACAACAGGATTATTCATAAGATTTAGATCGCTCATCGATTCGGGCGGCTGAATGTGTGTGTGTGTCTACAGTAAATGTACGTCAAAACAACGTATTTTAACACATCTTTTTAGCATACGCTTCGTTTGCAGCGAGGAGGTGAATGGGGCGTTTGTGCGCTTTTTAAAACATTTGCTCGAGACAGTTTTCGGACGTTTCTACGGACTGTCCTCGTCTGCGCGCGGGATAGTGCAGTCGATCTCATGTTTAGGTCCAATATACAGCTGCAATTTTAACAGCAAGCCGATCGTAGTGTTGCAACAACTGGTGCAGGATTTTAAGATCTGAAGAATGTAGTTCATTCCCCGTGGACAGCGCGAGTTTCTGCTGAACAGACTTACACAAATAACACGTTTTCTTTAAAGTTGTTTTTATGCACGCATTTGTGCTAAATTGCATTTTGCATAGAGACGCTTCTGTGTCATTGTCGTGACACGAGACTTTTTACGTTAAACGCAAACTTTGCCAGTGTTGTGTTATTTCCTTTTCACACTGAAAACTGAGTAGAAGAAACATAACACACAGACTGTTTTTAAAAAGGAGGCGTTTAACGTTACGTTTGGAGAATATTTGCTTTTTCCACGATGTACGAGAGTGTGGACGTCGTTGGACTGACTCCAAGTCCGAACCCATTTTTGAGCATGGATTACTACCACCAGAACCGCGGCTGTTTGATCCCGGATAAAGGCCTCGTGTCGGGAGCGGCCCGCGGGTTAAGACATTCGCACTGGAGCGGCTCAAATCACTGTAGGTGGCCTTTTGTTTTCTCCAACGGAAAATCTCTGTCCTTAACATACTCTGATCTAACATTATGCGGACAATTTGATTTCGTGTTCCTCCCGATGGCTTAATGTTTGGGGGTTGGGGGGGCTTAGAGGGGCGCTCACAGGGGCAACTAACGTTTCACGTCAGCTGATACGACACGAGTGTGGGTATTTTCCTGCATGTACAACATGTAGGTTGTGTTTCAAAGTCTGGTAAGCTGCCTACCTGGATAGTAGACGCATTTGAACGCTCACGTAGACCGATGACTCGATTTTCTGGAATGTTATGGGGTTATTGAGTACTAATAAACCTCAATGTTTATATCCGTGCATGTTAAATATCAAGTTCCCTTTGAAGGGTTTTCCCTAGTCAGCATTCTCATGAACTCATTGAACTGTAGATTTAGATTGAAAGACTGTCTGGTAACTTGGTTAAAACATTTTATTGTGGTATATTATGGCCCTCTCAGGGCGGAGTTGTGAATAATTGATGGCTCTTAATTTAAAAGCTTTACTCCATATGTTGGTACCTCTTAAACGGGATGTTAATCGAAATGAGTTCATTGTATGTGACGCATAATGTATTATTTGTTATTTGCAATTGTATGTCATGTCCCGTTTTTTATGAATTTATTTTCATCAATAATAGAGAATACACGCAGTATTACAGCCTCTACGGTCTTGTCTCAGCGTATGGTATGTGTTTGCAACACGAGCGTGACATTTCGGGGGGCCTGTGTCTGTCTCGAAACATGGTCTCCAGTGATTGTAAGGGCATGTCAACATTGCTAATCTTGTGTAAGCCTGTTTGAGGGATGATTTGTTCTGCAGCTCAGCATCCCTTTCTTACAGAGAACAGTCCTGCCAGCCAAAGTATTATGCGTCTTGAGAAGGGCATGAAGAGACACACTGAGATGCAATGATGTGTCCACAGTGCATGTTTGAAGCTTTTTAGATACAAACTGTAAATTATGCCATGTGCAGCTAAGATATCGTAAAGCCCATCATATTTTGTTGTAAACAAGCATGTTAGGGTGAGATATAGATGTGGTTGTCTTGGTTGTTTTTATTTTTCCTCATATTGTTGCAATAGAGAGCTTCATGCAGAGGTGGATTACACAGGTCAACCAGGTAACCATATGCCTGTTATCTAGAGCTTTTCATGCAACCTATCAGAGTTTCCACTTGGCAAAGCAAATCAGTGGTAACTTGCACAAAGAGCTGAACAGACTCTAGAGAGCCATTGACTGAAGTGCAATGACTTGCTGCATTGCTCTTTCAGATAGACCCTAGAATAATTAAAACCAGACAGCCACATTCTGTTTTTTTGCGTAAGAACACGAGACTTTGAATAATTGATGTTTGCAGGTGTGCGTTACTTTGACATCGAGCAAGTGATGTGTGCTGTAGCGTATCGCATTTTCACGGTACTTATGTCTTATTTCATACTTTCTCCAGAAGTGTGTCATATGATTGGTTCTGTTGTGGGCTTCAAACCACAGCACCTTCATGGCCATCAGAGGGATTTTAAGCCCTCCGCCTGGCTGACCTCTGGGCACTGCTGCCTCCGAACAGCGAGAGGCTCTAGCGCTTGGTTTCTCAGTAGGCATCCATCACAGAGTGTTTGAAAAGCTCTCCATCATTCTGAAGGCTGCCTGGGACCCAGCAGAATGAAAGCAGGCAGTCTGATCTTTCTGCTTCCCTTCCCCCAGTTGAAGACTGTTAACTTTATATTCATCAGTCTCCTTACAACATTCCGGTATAGCTGTTTTGTTTTTAATGCACTTGATCTGTGGTGAACATGCGTTCATTGAAAGAAGTCAGACAGAGCTGATGCTGTGTGGTATGAAGTTATAACCAGTTTATTTGTTGGTATGTTAGTGCTGCCATTTAAAAAATAAGATGGCAGACAGAAAATGGCAATATTCCTACAAATGGGAGCTTACAGTGTTTGGCCACTTTATTAAAGAGTACATAACATGAGATCATGAAAATTACATTTAATGCGGTGTGTAATGTTGCCGTGTTTGATAGTAAGCAGTCTGCCAAGTTGTAAATCCGAAGGTGAATGAATAACTAAGTTATTGGCTTGGAAAAAAGGGAGTCGACTCTGAATCACGCAAACGAGTCGTCCCTAGTCCGATTCGCGAACCGCCACGGATTTACGTCACTACATATAGTCCCCGCCTACGTTTTGCTAGGACTGCCCGCGAAAACGTCACTCTTCTCCCCCAAACACTGTAGCTCCAGAGCCTCATTCGCGGTAGACCAATCACAGCAGACTAGACCATCTGACCAATCAATTCAGACTAGGGTAGCGGAAAGGAGAGGAATAGTCAGATGAGTCAGTCAAACAGTAAGGTAAGAATTAACTGCCTGTTATTGCGAAATAGTAGTGTTTTTACACCTTCTATGTACATAAACTTGTTGTTGGACACTCTATAAACCAAAGTAGGACCTTAAAAATCCCTAGTTATGTACTCTTTAAATGTAATAAGAGCTGTTTAGCTTTGATGCATCGCATCCCTCTGCTTGAGTTGGTGTCAACTATTGCAGCATTAATGTTGTAATGCATGTCTGCTTTAGGGATGGGCATTTTTCAATAATTTCATATTAGAATATTTGAGCTCATAAAAAACGAATATTCGAATATTGGTTTATTTAAATTAAGTTAATAATAACCTAATTTGTTACGTTTTTATTTAGTCACAATTTCACATCAAGCTTATAATTATCATTAAATATTCATAATGAATTAATATTATATCCTGTATATCGTTTTTTATGTTGAAAAAATAGAAAAATACATAAAAACTGCATTTAAACCTGCGCGGAACGGTATAATACAAAAAGAAAACAGACAAAACAAAACGCAACGTATATCGACAGTCTGTGATATATGGTTATCTTGTTTATTTTACTCTGGTGAAAGGCTGTTCAACAAGCCGACGGTTAACAAGCCGACAGCGGAGAAAACGCGCTGCTCTTCTCTAACTCCCGGTAACAAAACCCAGATCTGAGAAGAATATCTGGCTTTATTGTTTATAATGTTGATAATAAATAAAGTAAACCGGCTTGATACCTCATGCCGACTGTTAAGATCCTAAAAAATACCCTGCAACAAAGACGGAGCCACAGTGCTTGACCACAGTGCTTGATTCCCTGATTACGTGACCGTCATCTGAAGATATTCTGCTGATCAGCACGCATATAAATATTGTTTTCTTTGTCGTTCACGGTCAGTGTCTGTCTTGTTTAGCTTTGCATTGGATTTGCATCAATAAATAAGGTAGGCCTATTTATTTCAACTAAGGTAAGGAATTACAGCGCGTTTTAAAACAAACAAAAAAAGCATCCGAGTACATTTATTTAGGCCTACAGGCTGTAACTTGAAGGCGACGACCCTATTTGAACTTCTAGAAGGAAAATTCTTGCTTTTAGGTATGTAAAAATGTGCCAGTCTTATGTTAAGGCCAAATTCATTAACATTTGTTGCAGTGAAATGTACATTTTCATGTTTCAAGTTGTTGAAATTAGCATTACATAATATATTTTTAACGAACGAATATGAATTTACTAAGAACAAAGTAATGGTAATAATATTAAATGATTAACAACAATAATTCATTTACGTTGATATTTTTATACCTAATGGAAGTGATGTTAACGAATTCTGTGGCTCACCAGTTTTGAAACATTTTAATATGGTGATGTGAGCTGAGCATAAAACGCGATCCGGGCATCCAGTGTGTAAACTTAAAATATTTAAACTAGCTTGCAATCTGAGTGAACAAAGATTTAGGAGCACATACAAATGATTTTTTATATTTTCTGTACATTAAAAAATTATCACAGTAGAAGTGAAGAAGCGTTAAATAAGACCTGACTCTAAGGTCTTCTGTAACAGTAACTTAACCTTGTGGTGATGCAGTTTTATTCTTATGAATTTTTAATGAAGCATTTTTAATATTCGAATAGTTATTGCGGATCGAATATTTGAATATTCGTGCACATCCCTAGTCTGCTTACAGTATATCAGCCATTTCATTTAGCTATTTATGTCATGTGTCCTGTCTTTTCCAATCGAAACATTTTGGAAGCGGATGTAAAGAATATTAGTTGCTTTTTATGATTAAACATATTTTGGTTTGCATCCGTCCAGTTCCACATAAGTAAATGAGCTGACTGATCTCTCACTTGAGATGTATTAAGTTTACAATTTTTTAATTAAATAGCCATCATCAAGATCTGTTTTGTGAGATATACATATAAAATTACTGTAATTAATTTTACGTCTTGTAGAACGTGTAGTGTATAGCTGTAATACTACAATATCTGTACAGTATAATTTACAGAATGGCAGAGAAGCATCTTTGTCATTACCGGTGTGTAAATAATCCTCACGTGGAGCTGCAGCATGGAAGTCCTAACTAAGGAAACGCGTGTGGCGTTTTATTGTTTCCCATGAACTGAGGGGTGCCGGTGGGAGCAATAGCCCAGCCCGTCTGCAGTCGGGAGGAGAAAAAAAGAGGGGAGAATTATAAGAGTTTGAGAGGGAAATAGTAAAAGCAACGAAGAACAGCCCTTGTCCGCTGGTAAACCAAGGATTGGGGTTTACCTGACCTCCAGACAGCGTGGCAAGCCTGCTGTTGAACACGGAACTGGAGAGCTGCTAGCTTGCATTTTGCCAGAAGCTCTTGTTGGCATGAGCATCGCTTGTGTTGCTGTGGTTTTGGCTGGCTGACCGAGTGTTTATTTCTCTTAGCCTTAAATACAGAGCTGGGCTTGCAATAGAGACCGGGCCTGCTGGCGTTCTGGCGGCGCACATCCAGGCAGATCAGCGGCACACCCCCTCCCCACAAATGTGCCATGTAGAAGGGGGGAAGTTGAGGCATACACAAATGTGACCAGCTGGTGGTGTACCGTGAATTGCTGTGGCCTAAAATGTGGACAGCACAGTTAAAATGCCTGTTTAGTGCCTAAAACAATGACTAAAACAGAACCCCAAATAAAGTAGTCCAGTAGTCATGTGATGTAAATATTACAGATGATTTAACATGATCCAAATCATGAGGCGGGAGACCAGAATCTCAGCCCTTGACTGCAGAATTCCCAAATGCAGATTTTCATCTCGGTGATGAAAAAGTTAATTATGTATGAAAGGGATGAACTAAATTCATTTGGTGAGGATGACAATGACCCTTGGCAGGTTAATGGGCAGATGTTTATAATGCTGTATCCCTGGCGTGCACAACACCCGTCTGGTGTCTTAAAGTTTCAGATCAGAGAGACGACTTTTACCCGAAGGCTTAACATTAGCCGTGCTGCTCTGTAATCATGGCAGGGAAAGAACGGTGAGGTTTGTACCTGCACGAGGCCATGAGGCAAGATATTGCAACACACGGCGCCCTTCCAAATCAGATGTACAGCCCTCCAGCTGTAATGGCTGTTGCTTACTTTAATGTACTGCCTTACAGCCGCATTTCATATGAGATGATCTAAGTCATGTGCTATCAGGTTATAGATTTCTGGATTTCTTTGTGGGAACCACCAGCACACAAGAGGGCAAGCGAGGACAAGGTTAGAGAGTTCAGTGCCTGCGCAGATAATGAGTGTGTTTGTTGGAGGTCGCATTTGGTGACTCAAAGTCGTGGTCTTCTGGTTCTAGCTTTCTTATTCTCACTTTTTGGATTTTAATCATTTTGAGGATACACGGCTGGAGTGGGAAGCTCTGTTTATGTAGCACTAAGGCGGATTTGGAGAGCGCCGTGCCCAAACACGTTGACAGATTTTGGGCTAAGGTTAAAGCCTTCTAGAGCCGTTCCGCTCGGGCCCTCTAACTTCAGACGCTCTTAGACTCTGGAGTGATTGTCTTGATTACAGATGGATGGCCGTACATCTGTTTTACTTCCACGCGCACCACAGAACGACTGTTAATACAAAAGACAAGGTATATAAAACGAACATACCGATGATGTGAGAATGAGAGCGTTGAAACTAGATTTAAGTGGTGGTAGTTGTGTGAATATGACTAGGAAAAAGCTTGAAATTGTGTTTTTAAGTTGTAAGCCGTCTGGTCGGAGATAAATGTCGCCCAGCTGTGCATGATCAGTTTCAAAAGACTGCGCACGACCCATTGTGGTGTTTCCTGACAGCCAATGACATCAAGCGAATTCCTGAGGGCCGGATTTCGACGCAGAAAAAAAGAGTTTGTGGATGAGGTACTTAAAAACTCAGACAGGGGGTGAAGGGCGTCTCTTATATTGCACGCCATAAAATGTCAAGGAAAAGGGGGCAGAAGGAGAAACCAAGACCAGCTATAAACACAGGCAATAAAAATAAGGCAAGCCTGGGGGTTGAAACCTGCTCTGGCGAGGGGCCCGTCGGGAGGGGGTTTGGCGCGTCTCGGAGGGCCATCAGGCTGCGGAAGGTTAAAAGGAAGAAGGCCAGCTAAGATGGTTTTCAGCATGTCTGTAATGTCCAGCAGGCTTTTTTCAACTGGGACTGTCTGGTGCAGTTGTCCGAGCTCCCTGCGGGAATGTTTCGGATGGGCCTTTCACGTTTCACTTGCTTTCACAGTGCAACATTGTGATTCATGTCTTGTATCGTAATGAATTTTGTTTTATGGACTTCCCTAATGTGACGGCAGGATGAATTAATGGCTTTGTGCCACAGCTCATCAGTACTGCTGTTTTTGTTCTATGCTTTTATCTTGTTTCCCCTGGTAGAAAAGTCAGAAGTGTATTAAACATCATTGTGGCTGAAATATTCCTCTACGGAGGGTACAAAACGAATGGCTTAGTCCTGCAGAGCTCGCGTTTTCCTCACTCGCTAGATTGTTAATTATCAGAATGAATTCTGTAGGACGCCACAAATGAACAGTGTGGTTTAATGAGGCGAGTGCACTTAATAGATAATAGAGTTGTGGCAATGGCTTCTCTACCCATCCTGCGATTATCTTCATCTTAGTGAGGAGGGGAAATAACTCCTGGTGTCTGATGGCCTTTTGCTCGAAGCTTAAATCACTTGACAAAAACATAAAGAAGTGATAAAGCTGCCACTTTGTAGTCATTCTCACAGTAATTAAAGGGAAAGTTCACCCAAAATAAAAATTAATTCACTCGCCCTCATGTTCCCAGCCATTATGACTATTGTTTTATTTCCATAAAACACAAAGGGAAGATTTTGATGAATATCTTGGACTGTGTTTCCATATTGATAATGAATAAAACCTGTTTTTATGGCCTTTAGAAACTTGAAAAATATAATACTTTTATGGTGTTCATTTCTGGTCTCAACTTGCGAGCCTTACAAGCAGCAATTACAGGTTTGAAACAACATGAAGGCGATTAAATAATGACAAATATTTATATTTTAGGCAAACGATATCTTTTTCACAGCAACCTACCCCAGACTGATGGTATTTATACCCGAGAGAAGGCTTAGTGACTCATGCACCACTAATACCGTGTATGTGTTTTATACCCTTTTGTGTGAGGTGTGTTTGACTTTCTGTCAAGATGAAGGGCTAGTTACGGCAGTTGTAGGGTCGAACTGCAATAAAAGCACTGTTAACAGATCCTTGACAACCAGTCAAACCAAACAACTCTCTAATCCCACCTCCACAGAATCTGACATTTGACCTAGTTTGATTTCCTTTACCTGCTGCTTTGCTTCCCTGCCCAATCAGCTTTTCTCTATCTTGCTCTCTCATTCATTATCTCTATGTTCCAACAGCTTTCATTTGCAGTGTTGCAATAGGCTGTGGCTATTCTTCTCAAAGTACACATAAAACCAAAGAGTCCTTGGCCAGTTTTCTTATAATACTGGAGCTCCTCAAAGACCCCCATTGCTTGTTTACTTCACTTCATATTTTATTCCCTTTACATTTCTCTCTCCCCTTCTGCGTGTCTAATGTGAAGCCACTTGGATCTTTCCATGTAACGGTAATGTTCAAAAGGCTTTATCGACTGTGTTAGAAAAGACCTTAACTAGTTCTAACAGAGACGTCCTCCATTTCTCTTTTATTTGTAGTGTCTCTCCACACATTCACTGAAGCATGTGCTGTTGCGGATGAATGTAGGTCAGTGGCTATTAATGGGGGAGCAGGGGGTTCCTCTGCTATGACCAGGCTGGCCCCGTTACCGGGACTTTTGTACAAGAATGGCTCTGTTTTTGAAACTCACTCAGATTTAGGTGTTGTAGGAGGTCTAAAGGGCTGACAAGCTATTTAGAGGCAAACCAAATCTTTTGGGTCCTGTATTTTTCTTACCGGATCGTACATGTAGCTCCTCCCACAGACAATTTGGTAAAAACTAATCTCATTACTGACCTTGATCTAATTAATTCCATTCCCTGTTTGACTGTCTTTGTTTGTGCCAGGTTTTTGTCTGTGAGGAAAAGGCAAGCACGTCCTGAGTCGCAGTCCATCTCTTATGCCATAATAAGGCTCTTTGGGAAATGCTAATTTGGTCTCCACGTGCTGCACCGCACTTATTTGTTTGCTTTTAGGACTTTCCTTTTCCCTCCGCTGTCCAAGGAGCCCATAAAAATGTGGCTTAATTGGAAAATTGCTACCTCTTGGTTTTGACCACAAAGAGCCCTGGCAAGCCTGTTAGCTTCACCCTGCTGTGTTCAGCTGCCGTGATAAAAGGGCGTTGTTTCCATGTGCTGTTACACGCCACCTTGGGCTTTACTAACCGAGCTGGACATCAAATCGGCCTTTTTCTGCTGGTGTAGTGTTTTTGTGTGGCGGAGTGATGCTGACTCTGATTATGTACATCTACACCATCAAAATGAATGATTATGTTGTGCAACGAATGGTAAATGTCATTCTGCTGCTGTTTTTTTTTTACATTTAAAAATATCATTTTCAAATGCTAATTTTATGTTTAGGATGAGGTCATTATTTTGGATGTGAATTTAGATCTCAATAGTGTTGTCAAAAGTACCGGTACTTCGAGTCCAAGTCGGTACCTAAAAATAAAAAAGTTGTCGGTACCTAATTTTCATAAGACCCGGTAGTACCGACATACCGGGTCAACCGGGTACTGATGCTCTGTCTGACAGGTTGTCAGTCGGAAACTTTTTATAGGTGCAATAAGACGTGATGAGCGGATAAGCGCGGCTCCGATCCACAAGAGATGTGCACAGAAATACTTCAGATTAAAGTCATATCACGAAGAAAACGAACAGAGTTTCAGAGGAAGCATCAGGTTTTAAGTTAACAAGTTCAAGCGGTAAGTTTCAAATTCTGTTCGCGTTTGCATTATGAATGTTGTAGCATATGTTAAATTTAAAGGTTACGTTAAAATAAACGTCCCTGTTTGCGTGTTAATTTGTGCGTGGTAAAAGTGTCCTTATTAACCATTTAACGCTTTTATAACTGTAATGGGGTAAAATTAATGGGAGGACAGGATGGGGTTTACAGTACCTATTTTATATAGGACTATCTGAAATCTATGTGCTAGAAAACTATCATACTAACTGTATGACTAGCAATGTGTATGTCTTGGATAGATAACTCTATTAGGTTTAAAAAGCCACATTTAAACTAAAGAAAAATATATCTGTTGCATTTATTATTTTAATATACAGTTACCTTAATGTAAGTAATCTTGTGTAAATGCAGTATAAAAACTGATGTTTGTTTTAATATTGCATATGCATGTTTGTTCAGTCAGTTGACTTGCTGAAGTTTATTCTATTTGTCTTATACAGCAGCAGACTGAGGAGGATGTTCATCAGCATGAAATACCCCAGTCAGCACTGTTTCAGCAACAATTAACTTGTATGCTTCATGTATACAAAATGGCATTGCTTTCAATACATTTATATTAACAATGAGCTTTATTAATAAAATTGTGTTTCAATTAGCATGTATGGTGTTTTGCTTTGGTACCGAAATTGGTACCGAGAACCGTGGAATTTTACTGGTATTGGTACCGACTATTGAAATTTTGGTACCGTGACAACACTAGATCTCAACTATATATACATTTATTGCTGGCCTAGTATGATTGATCTATATTTACCCTGCCATTTTTATTACTGGCTCCAAAACAAAAATGAAATTTATTTTAAGAGTCATCAATTAATATCAGAATATGAATATATATATATATATTCTTACTGACACAAATTGACACAAATATTAACGCTCAATAAAAGCAATATAACACAGTAAATACCAGTTTGCGAGCGGTTTTTGGCTAATTTATTGTGTGGTAACTGTAAACAATTGCTGATGATTTAGCGTATGAATACTTTGCTTATAGTCTAGTGTTTGCAAGCTGTTGAATACCTTGCAATAAAGAGATTCTGTTGAGTAGTGTGAGGTGGACATTAACTATTCGCCTTAAACTGTTCACGGCTGCTGTCATTGCGATGTTGCAAGATGGAATTTGACCTGCCAACATTGTCTGACTATTGCTAAGACATTTGTGCTGTGTTAGTCAGTCAGCCGACACTCT
The DNA here is from genome assembly GCF_024868665.1 of Triplophysa rosa. Classification (NCBI taxonomy): domain Eukaryota; kingdom Metazoa; phylum Chordata; class Actinopteri; order Cypriniformes; family Nemacheilidae; genus Triplophysa; species Triplophysa rosa. The sequence continues at coordinate 12,892,905 of NC_079900.1, read as the reverse complement.
GTACTCATGGATTGATCTACAGCTGACGTTCTTGAGAACTCTGAGCTCTGCTCACAGTCCCTTGCAGAAAACTGCAGTACAAATAAAAACGGGTTCTGTTTTCGAGGAAACTAAGCTCAACTTGTATGAGCTACAAAGCTGTTTGTGTGGCTAAATGTTTATATTAATGATAGCACTGTTGATGACTCACCACTAGATGACGCTCAACTTCATACACTGGACCTTTAATAGACAATGTACCATTTTAGGAAGTGCAAAGGACAGGTGGCTAACTAAAATCTGCCAAGCCTGTATTTTTTGACATCAGCTGTAGCAAACTAGTGCTTTATTTTCTTTTAAGTATGCAGTTATAGAAACCGACCCAACAGACACCAGTAAACTGACAACTTCATCAATTCCAACTCAAAAATGACTTGCCAAAAAAGTCTCATGTCCTTAGTAGGGGTGTGACAAGACACTTATCTCACGAAACGAGACTGGGTTCACGAGAATGGGACTTTTATGGAGATTTTTAGACTTTTTTAAAGAAATCCTCAATGATGAAATATATAGGGAAAAATAGTATTTTATTCAAGTTATTTCAAGGGAATTATATTATGCAGTATTATACCATGGTCTTTTTGAATACTCGATTCTGATTGGCTGGAAGGTGTGCATTAAAACCCTTTAACGCACAGGTATCTCCAGTAAGTTTGATTACATTTGAAATTTAACTGACAAAATCTCTGTAATTTTCACCTGTTCACCTGCTTCGCGTTGGGTGGTTCTTGGCCTCCACGTCGTGCATTAAAACCCTTTAACGCACGGCTAGCTGTGGATTATCCCTTACAATATGTAAACACTACAAAGTGTTTTGTCACAAACTCAACTGACAGGCAGTAATTGCACAACATGTATGCTTTGTTTTCTTAACAGTAGTAGCTTTTAGTAAAGCGCTGTGGTTATTTTCTCTATATGCTTTTGCATAGTGCTCATGTTAGCTGAGGTGGCGATCATTTCACACTGTCAATCCTCCTTCCTCCACTAACTGAACCCTCATAGCCTTTAGAGAAACAGTTAAAACTACATAAACACATCATGTTTTATGCTTACATTGCACATATGTAAGAGACAGATGATCCGTTTTTGAAGAGGTTTCACTGTGAATGTATTTAAAATAACGTAATGTGAACTTGCAATTGCTATACTTATATAATTTAGCTGCACGCTGCGCGCTCCCAAAGTGGTGCTGGCAGCCGGAACCGCCGTAAACACAATGCGCAAGGCGCTGCAGATGCGAGAGAACGTTGAAACCTGTCTGTCTAGTGTGCGTTTACATAGAAAAACGGTGGGAAAGTCGCGGGATGGAAAACCACTTTGTCCATGAATGGCCGGGTTGGTCACTGTAGCTCACAGCACGCACATACTTTGTGCAGTTATTAGCGTGTTCTGTACAGTAATGAAAACAGGCCGCACTACAACAGAATATGCACTCACACAAATTCTCCCAAATATATTTTGAGGTCGCACAGGTTAAATTTAGGGAGCATACACAGTAAAAATGATCGCAATTTCGAGCCCGGCACTCGAATCATGTGAATCATTGTGTTCTCGTGAGACCAATCGGATCTCGTCACACCCCTAATCCTTGGTGACTAATGGAAAAAGAGGGGCGGAGCTTAAATAGATGAGTCACCAGCCTGAGGAAGCAGAGACTGATCCAGTCCTGTGACTCACCGCCACTCTGGTGCAAAGTGACCTACATCATAGTCTCACATGAGTGCGTGCTTTTCACCCCCCCCAAACGTTTCCTCATTTTTCTCCACTGTCTCCATCTCTGTGCCCAGCAGCACTACCCTATTATCATAATGGTGTTGGTAATGATGGGCCCTTGATTCCATTTGTATCCAACACCCCCCTCTCACTGGGTTAACTTTGAATAACACGTAAAGAAACAGGGATCATTTTTTATCGAGTGTGCGTCTGGTAAGCGTAGGGAAGCTTAATAGTTGTACCAGGATCCACTTTCCCCCAGAGAACTACTGCCAACGCTGAGAGTTATGCAGCGTTTTCCTTTCATGTTCTGCCCTATTTTTCCTCTCACACTCTTTCGCTCTCTCTCACACATAACTTAACATCTTTTCTCTATTTTTCTCACTTGCACACACACACACACACACGCACCCACACTCTCTTAAGTCTTTCACACCATAATCGTTTTCTCGCTCTGTGCAGTAACATGATTTTGTCTCTGTAAGTGGTGTCTAATGTAGAAAATCATGCTGAATATTGTCTGTGCTTATTGCAATAGCCTCTGGTGAACTACATCAGTATACAGTAGTTATTTAAAGGTGCAGTTTGTAACAATTTTGCAGAAAAATATCCGAAAACCACTAGGCTAGTGTTATAGATTTTGTTAAGCTGAGTACCTACAATATCTCAAATGTTTCCAACTACCAGAGATGGGAAGTAACGAAGTACAAATACTTCGTTACTGTACTTAAGTAGATTTTTCTGGTATCAGTACTTTACTCCACTATTTATTTTTCTGACGACTTTTTACTTTAACTTCTTACATTTTTACGCAAATACCTGTACTTTCTACTTCTTACATTTTCAAACCAGGCTCGTTACTTTAGTTTTAATCTGTATTTGATGCACAATCAATATTATTTCTTGTCATTGCGTGACTTTTTCAACCTAATGATAGGTCTGCCTAAAAGCCGAAGCGCTGTGTGAGGTGGCCACTAGCCAATCAAATGTAAGAAGGCGGGAGTTACTGTTTACAGAGCAAAGCGGTGACCAATCAAATCAAAGAAGACGGGGTAACTGTTCTCAGATCTCGAGCGTGATATTCTGCATCATGTGGTGACTCGTGAATGGTAGGGTTTTTTAGCGCGAAAGGACCAGATTTTAAATATGTAATTTAGCTATTTAGCTATTCGCATGTTCTACAAACATATACTTACGAAACAGTAAGTACAGTACATCTTACGAAAGATGTACTGTAGTTCTGTCAGAAGTTAAGGCAGCTCGTTAAGGTAAGCGCATTATTGTTGCTGTTGTTCATTAGTATGTATGAATTGCATGTTTTTTGCTATCGTGGTGTGTGCGTTAAGTTCATGAACGAGTGAAAAATACCTGCTCATTGCGTTGCTTTCGATGAACTAATTATAGTGGGCACAAAAATGCGCTAATTTCCTGCTTGCCATTTGAAGTGGTTTCTGGACATATCCTATTAGTCTTATTTTCTAATTTTCTTAATGCATTTGCATTGTTTGATCTGTTTGATCTATTTTCCTGATTTTTATTATATTTTTTCATCTTGTCATGATTAAAATTATAAGGAAATAAAAAACGATCCTTATCAACGTTGATTGACATTGCAATAAAATACTATCACATTATTTTGGAAGTTAAAATTTTGGGCTGGTTTTTGTTGGAGTGAGTAGGCTTTAGTGAGCCTTTGGGCTGGAAATCATCCACCTAATCTAGCAACACTGACATCAGTTTTAATGTTGAACGAGTGTAACGTACAATGTAAGAGGCATTTTAAATGCGAGGCATAATTTCAAGAAATGTGTTTAACCAATCGAGAAAAACAGTAATGGTTACCAAGTAAATTGACTTGCCTAATTAATTATCTCTTTATTTCTCAGTTTTCTCTTTTTGACAAGATCTCCCAAGTGTCTACAACCTTTGTATAATGATATGTCCATGAATGGTCTGTGCTTAAAATTTAAAGGGACAGTTAATCTAAAATTGAAAGCAGTGAAATTCTGTTATAAAATGTTTTGACAACCACAGTACCAAACAGTCATTTCCTGACTATTACGCATCACAGACATAGGCTAGTAGTCTAAGAAGCTGCCACGGACCAAGGCGGAAGGCAACACAAAGAATAGCTAAAATTATGGTTGAGAACTAGAGACAAAGGGAATTCTGTCACAATTATTATCAATACGCTTGTCCTTTACACTCTTATCTTACATCATAATTGTATTACAAATTTGTGTTTTTTTCCACTACCTAGGTAGTGGCAAATAGATTTATTCCATCAGTCTTTTTTATGCTTGTGTTCTACATAATGGTAGTTCAGTTGTGAGGTACGAGCGTGACTCTAAAACAGGTAGTAGTATTGGCTACTTTTTACTTGAGTACATTTTAGAGCCCATACTTTATACTTTTACTTGAGTAAACAAGTTTAGTCAGTACTTCAACTTTTACTTGAGTACTTTTAAACATGAGTATCTGTACTTCTACTTAAGTAAAGGATGTGTGTACTTTTGCCATCTCTGCCAACTACTTGGAAATCGTTGAAAAATCGCCACTCTAAACAGTGACACGGGGCTGTGCAGTCGCCTGTCAATGGCGTCATACCCGCGTTACCCTTTGTTACTGCCTTTACTGACATAGAAACCGCATGACAACAGTGTCGTGGACAAATGCGGAAGTGGTGTCTAGCAAGCCACTAGCTTGTTTCGAGCAATCACTTATTTATGGACCACGATTATTCGCAACATTTATAAAACTTTACCTCATCCTCTAACATGATTTCTCGTTCCCGTCTGATTGATGGCCATCAGCGGTGGAGTTGAAGTCAACAGATCCCATCATTCCACGCTCCTTCACAAGCGTCATCAAGCTACGGCTTGTTCTTTTGATCGTACGCCCTCTAGCGGCTGTTTTTACAAACTGTAGCTTTAATCAATGTGATTTAATATGTATATATTGCCAGTGGTTCTCTTATGGTGTGTCACAAAGATTCGACCACAGGTATGTGCTGATACAGTCGTGGACAGCAAACGCCTCAATTTCCCTCAGTTTATTTTTGTTTATTTAGGTGATGCGACAAAGATGGTTTCAGTTCCTCTCTGTTTTCCATATGTTTATGTATGCTGTTGGTGTGTTGTCATTAATAGAAAGTCCTCGGTGCAGGTCACTGAGTTCAGTTAACCATCTCGAGGGGGGAAGCTGAGGTATAAGCGCAACGCCTCTCTTCCTCTGACAGAACGTCAATGCCAGCTGCCTGTACAGATTCTGCAATAAACTCTATTATTACTTTTGTCTTCCTCTCTTCTGCCATTTTTTTCCTCCTGGGTTGTCAGACCCTTACAAACCGATAAGATCATTGAAACTGTAGCTTTGTTTTAAATCTGTATTAGTTGCTTTGTTTTTTATTCTTTGTTGATGTCAAGTAATGTGTCTTAGAAGCAACATGATGAAATTAGGGAGGTTTTAAACAGAGGTTTTTAATGTGAGATTTAAGTAGCCTGGCAGTAATGGCGATAGTGGATGTCTTTCGTTTATAAGAGTGGCATCGCGCCGGGTATCTCAGACAGGTGGTACAGAGGTTAATGTAAATAGTCTCTCCTCTAGGAACCTCGGGAAATAATTAAGCTTGATTTCAGCACAAGGTTGAGCTTTCCAGAGCTACAGGCCAGCAGAACATCCTTGACTCTTCTGGGATGCAACAGAGTCCGTAATTAAAGCGTGGCACCTGATCACAGCTTTTCTGTGCAGGAAGCCTCTAGCGTTGACAGTCCTGCGGTTTTTCGGGGTTATGCAGGTTCATTCTAACCCTCAAACTTTCACTTACATAAGTGGGAGGGTTTTCTCCAAGTTCAGTGAGTGTCCAAGATGGTACATTTTTAATCGTGTCATTCATTATTGATAAGATGGAGTTTAGGAAGTTGTGCAAGATTTGATGGAGGCGGCTGTCAAAAGAGCGTTTTTATAACATTGTGCCGCTGGATCTGTTGAGCTCTGTCCCTGTTATGGAAAATGTGTCACCCGTATTGAAGCTCAGCAACAGAAAGAGGTCAGATGGAGCTCTGGGGAATGAGTAAATGACAGAAAGAGAGAGAGAGAAAGGGAGAGATTTTGTAAAATGGCAAGTGTAGCATGAGAATAATTGTGGGGGAGAGTTGAACCCTTTGACAGCTACAACAGTCACACCTTCTGTAAGCTCTTGTGTTCATGAGTACAGGAAGTATGATGCCAGCCGGTATGTTTTCTCACTTCCTGTTCTCTCTTTATGTGAAATTTGAACACCATCTGCAAGGGCCTCACACTGAGATACCAGATTGTTTAATATTTATATTTTTGGCAGTAACAGGACTTTTGTTTGTTAGATCCTAAGCTCTTTAATTGTTTTGGTTTTTATAACAGCTTTATTTTTGTGTGTAGTAAATAAGACTTAGAACATATGGGTGTTTTCTCTCATTAGCGATACATTGTTCTGTCAATGAGATCAGTAAAAACAGAATAAAATACCACTGTTGTCTTCCACATGAGCTTTGTTCACTAATGGATGCTTTGAATATAATAGAAAGGATTGACAGAAATGTGAAAAAATAAAAAAATGTAAACGCTCCCCTGTCTGCCTTTCGTCAACAAACGGGTTGTCTTTCCTGAAGCAATATTTTGACTATTAAAGGGATAGTTCGCCCAAAAATGAAAATTCTTTCATCATTTACTTACCCTCGTGTAATTTTATACCTGTATAAATTACTTTGCAGGGCTCGACATTAATGCTTGTCCACTTGTCCGGGACAAGTGAATGTTTTGTATGGGCAAGTGAGAGAGAATTTTACTTGCCCGACCGGACAAGTAACTTGAAAAAAAATGAATAACAACAGTGCGACATATATGTAGGATATTAAGAATATGTGCATTAGACAGCGCTGCGTGTTTGTGTGAAGTGTGTTTGTCATGGTTGTGCTTGTTTGTGTGTAACAATAACCAATGGCGCACCGCACTGAGTCCATGTAACTAGATACGGACACGGAATCGTTATTTAAATGCCATCTGGCTGTTCTGCGTGTCTGAGTGAATTATGTGCACAGTTTAACATTCAACACGAGTGATGGTCGAGGATTTATCTGCGTCTGCACTGTATGAGGATATGAACACATGAACTTCATCTCCAGAGTTGCTCTGAGAGTTTATTTTATGAGCGTTTTACTGTTTGAGTGAAGCTATCTTCAAACACACAAAAACTCGAGACTTCCCGAAGACCTGTCAAAATAAAAGTCCTGTTAAATTGAACACTCAGACAAACAATACTGTAGTGTACTATAGTATTTGCTATTGAAAATTGTATTGCCCTTGTAGTAAATTGATAAACACTGTATACTATAGTAAAGTTCATAAACACTATAGTATCTAAGAATTTTACTGCAGTTTACTATAGTAAATACTATAGTACAGTTGGAAAAAATATACCACTATTGTATAGTAAAAAAAAGGAAAAACACAGAACTTGGAAAAATTCAAACAAATTTAGGTAATCTAAAAATGATATGGCCCTAATTTATCTATCTGTATGTAACATTAATGTCTTTTTTCAGTTACCTGCCTATTTATGATGAACTGCACTTGCATATTTTCTAATGATGACAACAGACGATTTATGCTTGTGCTACTACTGTACAATTTGCCCTGTGCTACCAAACTTTAAACCTCTCTAGCACCAGTGCTTTGTGCAAAAAGAGTTAACTTGCAGCCTTAACACTAATAATAATTACTGCTTGCCTTTGTTTTATAGCAGTCACGGAGAGTAGGCCTATAACCAAATTCAGGCGGCCAAAGCGGACACTAGTTAAAATGCTTAGAAGCAAACTTGGCCAATCTAAATCCGAAACAATTATATTGATTATATTATATTATAATTCAAATGAAATTTATATTTTTTATCTTTGGACAAGCAATTTTTGTACTCTGACAAGTGAATGACAAATTTACTTGTCCGAAGGACAACCACATGACGATGCTTAATGTCAAGCCCTGCTTTGCTCTGACGAACACAGAGAAGGATATTCGGAAGAATGTTAGCAGTTTTCAGTTCTGGGACATCTTTGACTACCATAGTAGAAAAAATGTAATTGTGGTCAAAGGTGCCCCAGAACTGTTTGTTTTACTAAATTCTTTAAAAGATCTAATTTTGTGTTTAACAACAAAAAAACAGTATTTTTTCCTCATATGGTAGTGAATGATGTCCCAGATCCGAAAATTGCTAACATTATGCCAAATATCTTTCCCTTGTGTTCAGCGGAACAAAGAAATTTATACAGGTTTGAAACAACCTGAGGGTGAGAAAATAATGACAGAATTTTCATTTTTGGACGAACTGTCCCTTTAACTCGATGCTTTACAGTTGTTCTGATTGCTTTAAACTTCTTAGAATCTTCCCTCCAATATTTTTTTTATTTACATGCCTCCCAAATTATAAATTGGAATATTATCATGGAACTCTTCCCTTTTTTGTGTTCTTTCACCAGTGACTTAACCTGTCATCATTCCACGCAATACTATTGTTTGGCACATACAAAAAACACTTTCTCAACACATGTTGCATTGTACTTTGTTGTTCTTACGTTTGAACCTGTAGAGGGATGTGTGTTTGCGTGAGGACGTTTGCTGTATCTGTGCGGTGAGAGATACGAACTCCACATCCTCATTTGACTCTTTGCTGGTGCCAGCGTGTGTATTTTTAGCGTCGTCTGTGCTTTTTCTGAACACAGGAAATAGACAAACTGTTGCCCACTGGCTCGGCAACACTGAAGGGCATAGTTTGGTAGAAGAGGGTTGGTACATTTTTTTTCCATGTACACGATGCTGTTCAAAAAGCGTAGAATACAAAGATGTGTATTGAGTCAAAGATGTGAAATTCATGTTTTGTCAATGCTACTTTTAGCTTTAAAAAAAAACCATCGCAAACAAGACGTTTGATTGTAATAAGATGCAAAGTACAATGCAAAGCTTCTTCCCAGACCATGAAAACTAACCTCCAAACAAGGGTCATTCTGAAATCGTGACTGACATCCCAACTGTGAGCACATGAAAGTCCTCATTTGCATATTGACACCTATTAAAGAAACAGTAGTATAACACTGTATGCAAAGATCGGTCATGAAGAGGAAATGTTGGCTCCTTCGGGTAATCTCGGAGGAGGAACTTGTTAAAGCAAGACCTGAATCTTTACATAGCTCAGACTGCAGACAGATACAAACTGCACCCATATAGCGGTGTGTTGTGCATGCTCTGTTCATCTTTCGTTTTCCTCCACGCTAGGGCATTTGTGAGAGACACGGTGGAAGAGAGGATGGGGCAGGGAAGAGACGCATGAGAGAGCAGAACGCCTGTGTTTGTCTGTTCTGTGTGCGTAATGAAATATGCTGGTGCCATCATCACCACCATATAGGCGTTCATTTATATGCGGGTGTATTCACATTCAGGAACATCGACACAACCATGAACAGAATTTCAGTTATTTAAATGCACCCTATATGTGAAGACCATCATTGTTTCACAGCCTTGATGCACTGAGCGGCCAGACATGCTTTGTTTGCGACGTGTTGCCGTTGTCCCTCATGGTGGTTTCATTCACACCCGGTGCAGCGTTAAGGGATTTTGTAAGCTCTCAGTCGTGGTAGCTCTTTGACAGCGTGGCTTGTACGCCCCCTCTCAGCTCAAGCAGAGCTCGTGGTTTCTGCCTCCACACCCCGGCTGACTGTCATGACTTTATTAATTCAAGCTGGCACTGGTCCCAGTCGATAGCAGCTGAAACCGAGAAGAATAGAGATCATGTAAGGAGAGCGTGGCCTATCTGACCAGGAATGGAGATGTTCTCGACAAGCGTGATCATGAAGAGGTTTCCGCGATCTCTGCCGGCAGGAGTTGCTGTGATCTCCTCTGATATGTTTACCAGCGGTGCTTTATCTGTTCAATGCTTTCCACAGTAACCTTAGGACCTGTATAACACAATGTGAAAGCTTTAATCAACTTAAGCCCGTTTCTCTTCTGTTGTAGCTGTGGATACGCAGAGCACAAGCTCGGAGGAGATCATACCCAGCCCTCCTTCTCCGCCACCTCCGCCACGGATCTACAAGCCCTGCTTCGTCTGCCAGGACAAGTCCTCGGGCTACCACTATGGAGTCAGCGCATGCGAAGGCTGCAAGGTAAAACTTCAACCTGTCTCATCTCAAGACATTCTCGTAATGAATAGGATGCAGAATATCAAACCAAGTGCCATTTGTAAACAAATGATGCTTAAATCGAACTACACTTAAGTCAATTATGCAATTCCTGCTCTCAGGGTCATTTTTAATGGATGTATGAAGTTCATGCAGATGCTCCAGCAGCGTAACCACATCTGTAGCTCATCACATTAATTGTGAACATTAACATTACATTAACGGTGTTAAACAACCTAAATGTGTCCAATTATTGTGGGTGAATTCACCACAACACTTTTAATAGCTTTTTTTAATGGCTATCCAGATAACGTTCCGATTTAAAATAGATGCGATGTGGGGTAGGCCGTCACATTGTGTTTTAAATATGTATTTAAGTGCGACTCGCTTTCAAATCAAATTTGTATTCATAATTTAATCTTTAGTTTTCCCATAAGAAATGTTCAGCGCTGCCACCGCTACAGCAAATAACCCTCAAAAAAATCACCCATTGGTTCAACGGTGAACTCCAGCTTTTTATTTCAGTGCTCCTAATATTGGAACACTGTATAAAATATGATGTACACAGAGTCTCCCAGAGAAAGGGATACACAGGGGGTTGGAGTTGAACTCTGATAGTTACAAAGCCCCCTTATCTGAGCGCAGCCGCAGGGAAGCGTGGGTAGAGAGGGTACACGCGGCGGTGCTCAGCGAGAAATAAACATGACTTCATTAAATTTGCATGTGCGCGCTATCTTCTCTCTTTCTCGCTGCCTTGGAGGACATATCAGCACTTGTCTCTATTTTCGAAAAACACCTTCCGCCCCAACCCTATTAACATTTTAAAATAAGGATGGAGACATTGTTTTTTCGCATTAATGTTGATATGGTTGCAAAGGTAGCATCGTATATTTAAAGTAAGTGAATTAATTCAGGGAGTCCAAGTCAAATTCCAGAACAAATTGCATAAATCGCAGTTTCGCTTCTGGTAATGAAACTGTGTTTTTGGAGCTGGTCTAAGATGGTCACTAACTTGTTACTACTAAACCGTTATGATTCTCTTAAAGGCACCTTTGCTACCTTTAGCTAGTATGACCTTGACATAATGCATAAAAGATGCCTATGATGCCTATGAATGTTGCCTATGTAGACGGCTCACTAGGTTTAAAACAACTTGTGTGTAACTGCACATGCAAACGTAAGTTTAATCTCCTTCGTGGATTCTGTTATACACGACAGCTCAGTCACACCAAAGAGACAAACATAGCCTTATTTTGATTCTACTCTCCAGATTCATTGGAGGACACTCACAAACATACATACTCGCACGCACACACAACGGCTTCACCATCTCAATGTGCCCGGGGTTTGAGTTCATGTCCAGGATTAGTGGACACACTAAAGAGGCTTAGCAGGCCTGCCAATGAGAGCCACGGAGACCTCAAACCGCTTGCTTTCTGTCGTCCCCTTCACGCTGCTGCTTGCGGGATCTTCCTCACAGGTCAGGGCTGGGTCAGTCTGAGGCACACAGAGGTCAGAAAATGGAGATTGGCCCCCGCAAACGCGATGCACCTGGAATAACCTATGTGCGCTTCTAGTTTGAATCTGTATGCAAAGCACTACTGTATTTGTAAGCAAATGTACCAGGAATGTGAGAAGTGCTTTTTTACATTTTAGTATTATGGTAATGATGGCAAACAGGAAATGCATCACGTCAGTGTCTCACTTAACTTGCCTGGTCTCGGTGTCCCTGTGCCACAGTCCTAATCCAGTGGAATTACCCAGCTGCCCCTCTCCTGCCAGAACATTCTTCACACCTTGTGATGATATGGAGCTTCATTCCTGTGGCTTTCAGGCCCAACCAACGGCAGCGCAGAGAAGAGAGAGTGGAAACAAGCGGAGGAGAGGAGGTCTTTTGATTGTGGACTGGTGTCAGATTTGTCATGGGTTTGTTATCAATGAATCAGATGTTCAGGTATGGGAGCAGTCGGCTTTATGAAAGCTATAGACATCTAGCATTCATACTGTTCATGTGAATGGAAGTTTAACACCGGTTGGGATCGTAAGAAAGCGTCCCTGTGCATATAGATCGAGAGATGGAAAGATATACATTATATGCATAGGGAAAGTCTTGCCAAGTGCCGTTTCACTGTAAAAGGAATTTTGCACCTGATGCTGGTCCACGATGAACCATTTCATCTCCATCTACCACATTGACCTCCTACAACGACCTACAGAAGATCAGAGTCGGTGTGAATAAAACATGGCGTGTGAATGAGAGCACTTCTGTAGGCAGATCAAGCCCCTCTGGGCAGTGCATTAGAAAAAACCATTTCAGCCCAGCTAGGCGAACGCACGTTATGTCACACATCTAGCGCTCTCATCTTTTCCTTTATTACTTTTTCATAGGCGCGAGACTCGGCATGAGAGGGACGTGTCCTTTCAATATGCGAGATGTCCTTGGACACGCTCTGGTGAAATGACAGTGTTCTTAGATTGAAGCCATTGGACAGACCTGTCAAAAGCATACATGTGTACACACACACTAAAAGCTTTCCTGGGTGGATTGATATGTTGAAGGCATTCTCGCTGAAAGCCTCCGGGATTGTTGTAGTCTAAATTGGTTTCACTGTGGCCATTGTTTGGGTAGGATGTATGATTTTTGTTGAATACTGTTTCCACATTTGAAGCTTTATCTTAATTCTGTAAATCCAATCTATTTAATCTAAAGACACTTGATACTGATGAAGTCACAAAAAGCATGTTAGCAGCTGTTCATCCAATGAGGGATCGACGGATCGAATAAATTATCTGAAGGTGGAAGGTAGCATTGAGGCGCCCTAAAGGGATAGTTCACCAAAAAATACATTTCACAATCATTTATTTACCCTGATGTTATATAAAACCTTTATATGACTGTTCTGTAAATCACAGAATAAGATTGTCTCGACGGTTTTGTGTCTATGCAATGGAAGTCAGTGGGAGCCAGTGTTGTTTGGTTACCAACTATCCTCAGAAATATCTTTTGTGTTTTGAAGAATAAGTCGAGCAGGTTTGCAGTGACATGAGAGTGAATAAATGACGAATTTTCCTTTTTTTTGTAAACTATGCCTTTAATATAATAACAGAGCTGCTTTGCTGTCACGTCTGTGTAGATATCTTCTTTATGCTAGATATAGAGTAGAAACATGCAACACAAGATATTATTTACAGTTTCCTAAAGATGCCGCCCTACAGTGATGAAAATATTAAGACAAATGGTTCGATATATTTTTTAATAATGATCCCAAAGCGTCGACTCCACGTTCTGCATTCCTGCTCGGCTCAGACGGTGAATCCACCCACGTGCCCTGCTGAAGTCACGAGTAAAGCTTTCACTCTTTAATCCACTGCAGCACAGCAGCTGAAATCCCCGTCACGAGCCCGCATTTGCCGTTTGACGTCTGCTCTCTCATTACATGCAGCGTCACCTCTTTCATCTTATCTGTGAGCCGAGAGCATTCCTAACCTCAGACTGACCCTCTGCCCCGAGAACTTGACCAAGCAGCCTTCGTCACATAATTAAATGCAAGAGAATAACCTCGACTGTTCCTCTCTCCTTTCCTTCACTCGGCTCGAGTGTATGTGGGTTAAGCCTCGCAGGGTGTTAGCCAGAGGGACCTATAGACACTTGAACTGGGAGATAATACCCACCTGCCATAGTGCTGAGCACAGTCAGCCATTACAATGAGAATGTGCCTCATAGCAGAATCCATGCTGCAGTTGTTTATTTCATGAGCTCGCCTCGCCCGTTTCCATATGTTTGCGTTCTCCGATAATGGTGCGCATAATGTGAATATATGAATATATCATCACGGGTGAGTCATTAGCGGCTTTATATAACGGTCCTGTTTTCTGTGGGTTGGTGTTTTTTTGCATGCGCCTGTGTCAATGTAAATATGACTGACTGTAATGAGCCTCTTCTCTCCTCAGGGCTTTTTCCGGAGGAGCATCCAGAAGAATATGGTGTACACCTGTCACAGAGAGAAGAGCTGCATCATCAACAAGGTCACCAGAAACCGCTGTCAGTACTGCAGACTGCAGAAGTGCCTGGATGTGGGCATGTCTAAAGAATGTAAGTGGCTTAGTCTGTTGTACTCGAAGCATCTCTGGAGTATATAGTTAAGACTGTATTAACCGTGGGAATTCCCACTGTCATGGAAAGCCTTTCAGGATTGCATTTGAGTCTTTTTTTAATGAGCTGCTCTAAATATTTCACAGGCTAGATGTTTCTCTCTGTAAGTACTTACAAATCCAGTAATCATAAATTACTAAAAAAATCATTAAGATGAACATTTCGGTAGTGTTTTTTCTTGTTTTGTTTTGCTCTCTAAAATGTTTCGTCAGTTATATATTGCACGTACAGAGTGTAATTTCCATTAGATTATTTTTAAATTTCAAACATGAACCTTCAGGGAACCCTGGGAAGTGCTGGACCGTTCAGAACCTAAAACATTACTATTCAAAAATACCATGATTACTATAGTACACTCTCCTGAGCCTATACTATACATTGCAGAGGCAACTCTACTTGGGTATTGAGTAGCTCAGAGATTATGTATTTTTGTAGGGCAACCCAGAAGTTCCGCGCACTGGTTTTCACTACGGAAAGCCTATGGATTTGTCCCATAGACTTTTGGAAGATCGCAAAAAATGTGATCTGTGATTAACAAAAGTTTGATACTTGCATGTTCTTTCATCTTTGATTAACACGACATTTGTTACTTTGAAGACTAAATACAATCGGCAGAAATAAAAAGCAAACGTGGCTATAAACAGACTATATCACCGTCACCACCACCAAGACTCCAACTTCTTCAAACTTTATTAAAAACGTGTTCTTTGGCAAGTAATTACTCTGCGAATGAATCCCCATCCACATTTGTGGAGATTTGTGCATGTTGCATGTGAGATTTGTATGTGTGATGACGTTTAACGTCCCCACCAAAGGATGTAGTGGCTTTTAGCAACCGCCGTTTTTAAGACGCAATAAAGCTTTCAAAGTCACGAGTGGGTTATAACTCTATTTTATGTCATAGAATAAAACGTGAAAATAATTAGAGGTTTTGTTAACCACAGATCTTATTTCAGGCGATTTAAACAAAAAAAAAAACAGACTTTGGGGCGATGGAGCCGGAAATGCGAAAATGCTAACTCGCATACAAAAATACATCATCTCTGCGGTACTCAATATTATGTATAGTATATACTGTATATTGGTCTGTGTATGACCTCTCACGGCCCACTAATGCTCTGTATTGACTAGAGGTGCTCCGATTGATCGGTCGCCGATCACAATCGGCCGATAATCACTTTGGGAAGTATGATCGGCGGTCTCTATAAAGGCCGATCAGATGAAGCAAAATGCGCGAGACCTTTTTTTACGCGCTACGAAAATTGCTTCACCAGTCTGGCAATTCTACAAGGTGTGTGAAAAAGACAATACATTAGCAATCTGCAACGTGTGTACCAAGCAACTTCCACGAGGCGGGAAGCACCCAAAACATTTTAACACCACCAACCTCATCAGACATTTGAAGGTTAGTCACGTAAAGGAGTGCGAGTAGTTTTCAAAGTTAGCTAGCGCTAAGAGAGAGCGGGACAGTTCGGCAGCTCAAGCGCCACTCAGCTGCAGAGATCGTGTTAACCGAAAATTCTCAGTGATTTTTTTTTTATCAGTGATGAAAAATCAGAAGGCAATCCGTACTTTTGACGGATTACAATAAAGGAGATTTGTATTTCCCCGTTTTATAATTTCCTTTCATCATGTGATCGTTAATGGACTGAACGTGATTGTGAGTGGCAGGAGGTAGGCTATCGCGAAGGGACGTGTGTTTCCTATTCGTCAGCTTACTCTCAACTGCCTGGTCAGTTTCGCAAAACGCGCGTGTGGTCAGCAGAGCCTCGAGGTGCATATGCATCCGTCACTCCCCGCGTTCCGTGCACGCATACACACACAGGCCCAGTGGTGCCGTCTTTACAGAGTTTTTACCTCATAAAATAGCGTCTTTTTGGATAAATAATAGCTTTCAGTGAGTGGAAATATGTCTCTCTCTGCGTTTTCTCTGTTCAGTGAGCGGCAGAAGCAGCACATATATCACCAAACCACAGCTTACTCGTGAGTACAAAACACCTTTTACAGGCACCTGTCATTGTTACTGATTAGGCATTTGAACATAAACATTTGTCTGTAATTAGCCTATTATTTTATGTCTGACAACAGAAACATTATATAAATGACAAAATGTTTATATGCTCTCCTACTTGTAAGTCGCTTTAGATAAAAGCGTCTGCCAAATGAATAAATGTAAATAAATGAAATGTCTAAAATGAAAGTCTAGCGCAACATCTGCTCAGCTGTCGGTAACGGAGACGTTTCAAAAGCATCAACCCTACTGCAAGGACAGTAAGAAGCATACAGAAATATCAGATAAAATAATGGAATACATTTTCTTTGATCATCAGCCACTATATATTGTGATTTCCTGCGACTCATGTCACAGGCTGCTATGTTTTATGTAAATATGTTACTTGCCCATATTCAATTGTCAATTCATGAGACTTTCTCTTCTCTTAATTTGAATACTTGATACACATTGTTGTTAAATATAGTTTCATAAATAATGCTACTGGGAAAGCTTCAAATAGCTCCTGTATCGTCCTCGGTATCGGACGATACAGCTTTCAGTGATTGAGGATCGGTGATCGGCCCCAAAAATCCTGATCAGAGCACCCCTAGTATTGACACTAACATCACCTCATCATCAATTCTCACATTCAGTAAGTGGTGATTCTGCTATCGCCACCTGCTGGGCTTATATTGTGAAATTTATGTGTGTCTTTAAGGCAACACTGACACACAAAACAGGGAATGAGACGTACTAAATATTAACGTTGAAGTAATGTTAAATTACATTTCCAGCTTATCTAATGACAACAGACCGTTCAGTTTTTTGGATTTGGGTTTTGCTTTCAAGAATATGGGAGTTTTCTTTTATTTTGTTAAGTGCTCAACGCGCATAGTATCCCTATCTGGCTTCTCTGCTGAACTATGCCATCATATCTGGGGTAGAACTTTCATCCCTTTTGTTATTTTACATATTTCATTTTCTCCCCGCAGATATGATCTGGCACCCATGTCACCATAAAGTTGTTTGCGAGCGGGTTTTGTCTTCTTGCACATGTTGTGTGGTGAAAGATTACCTCCCCGTGTTAATGGTTCTTTAATGGCTCCATTAGATTGTGTTTTCCGAGCTCACGCTGGCACCCAGCTCCCTCTGGAGAAATGAATATGTGACTGTGGGGAGAAGTGAGAGAGAATCATTCTCCCCCCCCCCACCCCCCACAAGAGCCATCGAGTTATCTTTAGACAAAGAAAACAATCCAAAGGGGAAAATGCATGAAAACGTGAGATACAGGAATGGGACCGGGGAAAAGGCGAGATCTTGCGCGGAGGGAGAGCCCATTTAAAGTGGGGTGATATTCTCCCTGTGACGTGATTAGATTAGGTCGGATTTTAGTGAAAGCAGAGGTCATTCGTCACAGTTATTAACAACCACCTGCATTTATTTCTTCTGTGTGTGTGTGTAATGGAAAGCAGTGTGTGCGTTTACATACACAACCTTAAACCGTCTGTGACCCTAAGTGCAATGAACAGCCTTTAGATTAAAACCTGTCTTGGTTGTGTGCATACACACGGGCTGTGTAGATATCATCAGAGATTGGCATCACAATAAAAGCTGTTGAATTTTAATAATATCAAGGTGCATCACATTGGATTTAATGGCCCTAATGTAAAAACTCACACAGCCAGTTTGGCAGCGTTTCCATTATTTGCATTTTTCACATCTGTTGACATTATAATGAAAAACGGTCAATATTAACTTTGCATTTAAAGGATTTTTGATATTTGATCGATAAGGATTCAGACACGTGAATGTTAATGCCGCTGTTTTATTGTTACATGTATAATGCTAGTATTTTTAACTGTATATACAGATGTTCTATATTTCTTTTGGCATTTTTATTGTAGGATTTACTTAAACGTCTTAGAGATATATCACTTAATACACATTTTCTGTTAATGGAGAGTACATTCTCACATATAGAGACTTAAAGGAGTTCACTTTAAAATAAGCCCCCATTGACATTCCATGGTAGGAATAAAAATGACTACTCCCTTTAACAGAATTATATCTTTGGTTTTTCTTAAGAGCTTTTTTCTTATTTTGTTGCTTCTGTAGCAATTAAGCATGTACAGTATTCAATATCATTCTGTAATCTAGAGAATAAACTTGATGCTACTGCCATCTTGTGGTGGGTCTTGTCATAGCACTATTACTGTCATAGTGTTAGTCAGATGATGCATTGTGTAATAAGAGCCTGACGGTTGTTTTAACTGTGTTCCATTTACAGCGGTTCGAAATGATCGGAACAAAAGGAAGAAGGACGAGAAGAAGCAGGAGTGTTCGGAGAGTTACGTGTTGAGTCCAGACACGGAGCAGATGATTGAGCGAGTGAGGAAAGCTCATCAGGAGACCTTCCCTTCTCTCTGCCAGCTGGGAAAATATACCACGGTAAGTCAAAGCTGCTGACAGTATTGCTGGATCCCAGCAGATCATTTGGTTTTTTTAACGTCAGCTAAACCATCTCATTCTGTCCCGTTATCTTGCAGAACAACAGTGCTGATCAAAGGGTGTCTTTGGATGTTGACCTGTGGGACAAGTTCAGCGAACTTTCCACCAAATGCATCATTAAAACGGTGGAGTTTGCCAAACAGCTGCCCGGCTTCACCACGCTCACGATCGCAGATCAGATCACCCTGTTAAAGGCCGCCTGCCTCGACATCCTGGTAGGAGAAAAGCCCACGGTTAGATTCAGACACATTAGAGACAATGAGTGCGTTTACATGCACAAAATAAACGGATATCTATCAAAAATCAGCTTATAAAGTAAACGGGGTTTCACGTGTTCACATGCATATCACTAAACAAGCTACACAGAAAACCGCGTTTACGTGGAAGTTTGAGACAGGTTTCTCGCTTGCAGTGACGTCACCATCGATAGTCCGTCTAGTAATGTAAAATGCTGCGGGAATCGGTCAGAAGCTGTATTTTTATATCTCTTCTCATGTCCGCAGTACCTGCATATGCAACAATCGTTTTTCATTTTTGCCGTTTCTACATCAACCGCATGATTCGAGAGCGGACTTTTATGAGTTATTTTACTGTTACTTAAGTTTGGGACTTTTACTATTGCGCTGTCAGACATGCGCAGAAACGAAATGTAAAAGAAGACTGGTACAGGCGTTTACTTGCAACGCGAAATTGGAGTAATGGGCAAAAACTACCTCTGCCGAGCGGGTTTTGTGAGCTTTCCCCGATAAAAGAAAACCGTTTTACGTGTTTACATGACCTTACATGTTATCAGCTTATTAAGCATAACCGGGGTAAGACAGTGCATGTAAACGCACTCAATGAGCATTTAAGCACATTAATAAAACGTCTTGTCCTTTACAGATTCTGCGAATATGCACACGGTATACACCTGATCAGGACACCATGACATTTTCCGATGGGCTGACACTGAACCGCACGCAGATGCACAACGCCGGCTTTGGTCCACTCACAGAACTTGTATTCGCTTTCGCCAACCAGCTCCTGCCTTTGGAGATGGATGATGCAGAGACGGGGCTTCTTAGCGGCATCTGTCTGTTGTGTGGAGGTACTGCACCTTTTAAAATCTGAATCCGATAAACTCACATTTTCTGAATTTGTGAAAATACTGCAATAATTTAGAATCAAAATATAATAAAAAAAGAATAGTTTTATGTTAGTTTGTGCAATATATAAATGTTTTGTGCTTGCGTGACATCACACTCAGATCGGCAGGATTTGGAAGAGTCCGATAAGGTGGATATTCTCCAGGAACCGCTGCTGGAGGCACTGAAGATCTACGTGAGGAAAAGAAGACCTCATAAACCGCACATGTTCCCCAAGATGCTGATGAAGATCACAGACCTGAGGAGCATCAGTGCTAAAGGTAACATTTACTTCCATTTCTGCAGAAATGTTTGTCTGTGTCCAGTAAAGGTACTCAGATTTCAACAACTCTTCGTTCATCTCTCATTCAGGAGCCGAAAGGGTAATAACGCTGAAAATGGAGATCCCTGGTTCCATGCCTCCCCTCATTCAGGAGATGCTCGAGAACTCCGAGGGCCTTGAGGGCGGTGGCGGGGCGAGAGGTGCAGGTGGAGCTCCACCAGGAAGCTGCAGCCCGAGTTTATCTCCCAGTTCGGCGCGCAGCAGCCCCTCCGCTCACCCCCCCTGACTGTCACCTCCGGACATAGCTCCACGCAGAACGAAACTGGTTAGAAACCAGAAATAAGCCACAGTCGACCAGCGCCAGAGACCAGAATTCCGGTAGACTTTGATCCGGGGTGACCGGACCCCGAACCAAACAGTAAATCTGGCTGGCTTTCATTAGGTGAAGACCAATTGAGTACACACAGGCCGAGCCTGATCAAAACTCACAGTCATTACAAAATTCAGTGATTACGTGAGCCCTGCAGCTTCTCACGTGGGGGATCAAGATTTTCCCTCGATTTGGAGGAGCGGACTGAAGGAGAACACTCAAAGCGGCGAGCCTCGTGTGCGCGAAGCAGCATCTCCTAGCGTCTTCCTGACTCCCTTCACGACACTGTGAAGGCCACGGGAACTTCTTGTCTGAGGGACGATTCATCTCGGCCTGTGACGCTGTTTTATAAATGTCAATTCCTGAGGACACGGAACGCCTAAAGTCAGGGACATTTTGAACTTTCCAACCATTTAGGTTTTGTTTCTTTGTTTTCTTACAAAAAGATATATGAATATATGAAATTCTATATTGACAGAAGTATAAGATTTGAAAATTTGTCTTAGATGGAATGCAGAACAATACTTGTAATGATCTTTCTCACTTTTCTCAAGAGTTGAATACAGTTAAGTCAACCCACTGTTACGCTCACTCGGAAAGTGTGTCGTTGTCGTTCTGGAAATATTTGTATGGAGACAAAAACAGGTGATCCTGTTCACTTTAATGCACAAGGGCACATTCACACTGAAAAAGACAAGAGAGGCGCAATGGTGTTGGAGCAGAGGAATGCTTTAGAGATATACTATCGTGGCAGTTTGCGGCTGACAAATGAAGGATCTCGTGTAAAGGAGCGACCTACTCTTGTGATGTATTGTGATAAAGATGATCTCAGTTTTAAAGAAGCGGTGAGCGCTGCTTTCCTGTAGCTCTTTAATAATGCGTTTTTTCATCATCTGTCCCCGTCTACACAGTATTAGCAGATTATAAAGTTTTCCAAAAAATTGTTATTCACAAAGAATATGAAGTCTATTTTCATGCATTCTAGACCACAAGAACATCACCACGTCATTTCAAAAGTATGACCAACTGTTGAGCATTTCACACCTAATGTTGTGTGGTTTCATAACCGGCGCACAAGTCCTAAAGCCCAGCCGGTGGTAGCGTTGTATGTTTTTAGCGATCTCTACCACATGCGAGCTGTTGTGAACACCCTGGAAAACTTTCACATTGCCACATTTCCCTTATGTATCTTACAACATCACTGCCTCTGCTCTCCTGCAGCAATCATTTATATGTTGTCAACAACAACACTGCCTCCGTGTGACAATCACTTTAATTCACAAACAACTCTGCCTCTGTAACGCACTGATCTCTGCCAGGCGTCTGGATCGGAGAGTTCCCATACTTTAGTTTTAAATCCAATTCTTTTGATCAGTTAGCGTCAATGTTTCACAATGATTACTCAATGAATACTTGAGTCAGTTCAGTGTTTATTGTTAAGCAATTATAGTACAAATTTCCAACCAGACCAGTGAAATAAAAATATGTTCTCATTTAACATGTTCGTTTGTTCTTTGGAAAATTTGAATCCAGTCCTGTTTTGGCAGATCAGTGTGAGCATATCATTATTGTACCAGTTTACAACAGCTCTGCCTCTACATCACGTCTGCTGAGCCAGTCGCCTTGAACCTTTGTGCAGTGCGACGGCCGAAACGACTTCCTCCTTCACACGTGCTCTTTTCCGGCGAGTGAAGCGTGAACTCTTATCTAGAGTGTTTTACTGCAACTATGCACCATTCTAACTGTTTTAAAAATCACTTGCCTCTTCCAGTCGATGGATGTTGTTGACTTTTTCTTTTGATTGTGTTCAAATGTATGCGTTCACTGCCCAAAGGTTCATCGCTATTGAGCCGTAATATGTCACAGACCTCATCGGGCCTCCGTTCTCACTCCAAGGATGATTAACGGCTTTCAGAGATCTACACAACGTACAGCACAAAATCTGTACTGCTTTAATGGTTGTTATACAGTCAAATGCACAAACATGTTTCTGTTGTGTCAGGTCCCTGGATAAGAGTAATGTTTAATAAAGACTTCTGATGTGTGTGTTTCTGACCATGTTTCTGTTTTTTTATGGGTCTTTACATTTACATCTGCATTATTTTTGTGTGCATAGCTTTTGATGTCTACTTTTTTCGTCTGGAGCTCTATTGGCTCGTGCGCTGCGGACTGCATGTATGGTGATGTGGCTTAGTGGTTATAATTCTTAACCGAAAGAGTGCATATATGTGAAGAATCGCAACTGTAAGCTTAAGCAAAATACTTAGAAACAAATATTGTAGTTTTTGTTTGGTACTAACCATTAACAACAAAATGAGTTTGTCTCAAAGACTTGGAGGTCTGTGGTGCTTGAAAGCATAAATTAAGAGTTTGGTTCCAAAATGAGAACTCAGTTTTTTTATATAATTTAAATTTGTATTTATTTTATCTTGTTTAATTGTGTTAGTTAGCTGTATTTTTTTAGTTGTTATGCCCTACATCAAAACAAACCAACTGCAGTTTCATTGATATTAATTGGAATGCACAATAAAAAAACATGATTTTTGACAAAAATTAAAAACAGTTCATTTTGGAACTCTTCAAATATGTAAATAATACATAAAATCTATTAGAACAATTTAAGTTCTTCAGGAAAGGGCAACGGACATGCTGCAGTTACCAGGAAGTCCTGCACTGGTCTGACAAAACCAATGTGACTTGATGTTTCTTGCACACATCAAACCACAAGTTTGAAACATCCTCTAATCTAATGTGTCAATTCAACATTTTTTGGCGGTTTCCCGGACTGGGATTAGTTTAATCTGAAAAATGTAAGTAGTTTTAACAAACATGCCTTACAAAAACCATTATTGTGTGCATTTCAAGGTAGCACAAAGGCACTGATGTATTTTGAGATATGTCAGTGCAAGTTGTTCTCAATTTGGACAGCTTTTACACTTATTTTAGTCTAGGACTAGTTTAATCCCTGTCCGGGAAACCACCCGTTTGACCAACAAGCCTTTGAAGACTATAGTGTGAGGAAACAAACTTTGCCCTCTTGAAAATATTCTAGGCTGTCGGCTTTATTCTCTTTTATTTTTTTGTTATTGCAGCAAATGCTAATTTAATGCAAACTGACTGCAGTGTCATTAATCTTTCTCATGAACAGTTGTTACGTTCTGAGAAGTCAGCCTTTTGAAGGGTGCAATTATTATTTGTCAATCTAAAACACCTTTCTAACATTTTGATGGAAGATATAACTCAATGTTCGGCCATTTTGGCTTTTTTCCTAATATGGTGAGCGAGAAAGAGACGTACAGAAACAAAAAAAAGCAGAAACGAAACTGTTTCATCTCTACGTAGAGCTGCAGTCTCGGTTAAACTCAGTGGTTTACACTTGGTCATGTATGCTGCTGGTCAGTGGAGATTGGCATCATATTCTTTCACTAATGGAAATAAAATGAGCAAAATGGCGAGAACGCTTCTTGGCTTGATATTTGGTAAAAGCTATTTTTACATTTCTTACTACTATCATAGTTTCACTTTAGTCATAATAAATAGCAGTGTATGTACTGTACAAGTTGGGTGTGATTTTAAAAAATACACTTTGATCTGTGAATTGTGTGGGATTAAAAAAATTACACATTTTGCAACAAAGAAACGTGTTATCAATAATGCAAGATATTGCTTTCAGAAAAGATAAAGTTTTACGCTCTAAAATCAAATGTGTGTGGAATTTCTAATGAAATAGAAACAACTCATTTGTGTTTTATCTTTGACAGCCGTGCTTATAAATCATTTCTTGTTTGCTGGTGAGTGGTCTCAATCTTACAAAACATTAAGAAATCGTTTCTAGTTTTTTATTTTAAACACATAATGACAAAAAAACCTCAAGATTGATCACTGAATATTAACATGCAGTAAAACATTTGTTTTGCAGAGGGTTTCGACGTCAGACTGATCAATAATTTGGATAACTGCTTTGGGAGAGTTGAGGTCCAGCATAATAACACTTGGGGAACAGTTTGTGGTGAATCGTGGGACATTAGTGATGCTGCTGTGGTGTGCAGACAGCTGAACTGTGGAAGAGCTCTTACTGCTCATGCTTGGGCTCTGTTTGGGGAAGGGAGCGGTCCTATCTGGAGTCCTGTCAATTGTGCGGGTACTGAATCTTCTGTTGAAGACTGTATCCCACACACAGGATTTGGACCAAATGACTGTTCTCACAATCAAGATGCAGGAGTTGTGTGTTCAGGTATGAAAATAGTTCTAGTTTTCCCGTAATCGAAGTATTTTTAATATTATTTGTTTTATTATTAGTCTTTCATCTTATGGGAAGGCCTTGTTTAAAAAGTTTAAAGGGCCAATAAATTTAACTTTTGGCTAATTCATTACAGTTTAAGCAATATACACTGTGTGCAGTGCATTATGGGATACATACTTGACTGACATATACTGCATATGGTGGTACAAATTTGTGGTTTCCCATGCATACAGAATAGTGCATATATATTATGAATTAGCTAATGCACTGTGTAAAAAAAGTATGTGGTAGCATGTATGTATACCTTTCAGGGTGCTATTAATAGTTTTAAATTTTCTTTCAGCTTCTGTAGTGGTCATCGTAGGTTCTGTGATTATAGCTGTGGTGTTTTTATTATCCATCACAATAATTATTATCCTGGTGGTAAGGAGCAAAAGACGAAGTCAAAAACAGCAGATAAGCTCCAGCGGTGAGTTATAACTACATCATTTAAAAGCTATAAGTTACGTGATAATGTCCTTTAGTTTGGATGTTGCTTGATAGACATCCCCACAATATTTATAGTCTTTTATCAATATAGATTGTATCCAAGATGTGGTTACCATGCATGACGTGCCCCATGAAGACAGGTATGAAGAGAGTGATGATGATGATGACTATGAGAAGGTAGATGTTGATGGAGACCGTGAAGATTTAAACTCAAACTTTGAGGAAGACTATGTTAATATGGATGAGCCTGTACAAACCAACGTGAGGTCAGATAATTCAGAACAGGATGTGAATGTGGAAACAGAAGACTCGGAAGGGGACTATGTTAATGTGGAGTCAGAAGATTCAGAACAGGATTATGTGAATGTGGATATTACAGAACACTG
Source organism: Triplophysa rosa (assembly GCF_024868665.1). Lineage (NCBI taxonomy): Eukaryota > Metazoa > Chordata > Actinopteri > Cypriniformes > Nemacheilidae > Triplophysa > Triplophysa rosa. The sequence goes on along the minus strand of NC_079900.1, from coordinate 12,867,400 downwards.
ATGTACAGTGGACAATAACTTTTAAGATGCATGAAAGCTATTTTCAGATAAAAGACATGAACTGGTAATACAGTGGAATTTACCACAGTGTGATTCAAACCAAAATGCCATGGAACTCTGGACTGGCATTAGGATCCTCGAGCATAGCAACACTAAGGTCATGATTCTCAGGAAACACATACTAAAGAATACCTTCAATGTCACATTGGAATAAAAGATCTGCCAAATGCATAAATGTAACTTTTGCCTAAATACTGTATGTAATATGAATCACACTGTGACATCACCACTATAAATAGATTATAAAATAAATAAGATTAAGGTTTTTGTGTGTAAAGTAAAAATTGTGCCTTAGGCCCGGTTTCACAGACAAGACTTAGCTAAAGCAGGACTATGCCTTAGTTAGATTAGGATATTTAAATTGCTTTTATTGAAATACCTTAAAGGGATACTTCACCCAAAAATGAAAATTCTGTCATCATTTACTCACCTTCGAGTTGTTCCAAATGTGTATAAATGTCTTTGTTTTGATGAACACAGAGAAATATATTTGGAATAATGCTTATAACCAAACAGATCTCAACACCTGGCTCCAGTTTCAGACTGGTCCTTCTTTATAAAACACCAATAGTGAATTTACAATGCAATCATTGATTGTTTTGATTTTTTTCTGTAGTGACTGATCTCTTCATTAAGACACGTTATACTTACAAAAGGAAGTATAAAGGAACAAAAAACGAAATAGAACAAGAACATAATATCTCAGTGTTAATCATATATTCTTACTATGGAAGGCCATTTCCACCACGTGATAAAAAACAGGCTCTAAAATGTCATAATTATGCGATATAAAATCGAAATGATGACATAAATAGCCATTGTTGATCTAGCTGGGATGAAATTCTTGCTTTATTAGCGGAAAGTCATGGAATTATGGAAGCCCATTTCAGCCACGTGATGAAAAAATTATGAGATTGAATGTCATAATTATGAGATAAAAAGTCGAAATTATGAGAAATAAAGTCATAATCATGAGATAAAAATTATGACTTAACGTGCACATGTGCGGTGCAGGCAGGACACCGCACGCTGGCGACATCCACTGATTAAAATGGTGTAAACGCAACTTTTACAAACCAATTGCGATTGGTTATACAGTATATACATTTTAGTTATTTGTTTTCAGTTTTAGAGACTTAAGAAATCACTGATCCATGGGTTTAAATGTTGGAAATTCTTCTTGTCTTTGCTGAAATACAAATAGTTAATTAAAGTTAAAGAATTCATTTTGAGGCCAAAATAAGTTCAAAGATGCTGTGTCCATGGTGTATCAAGTCTGTAATGATTTTTCCTGCACTTTACAAGGGTGGGCAAGAAAGCACCAATGATCTTTTCAGCAGTTTGGACTATCCATTCTTGTCCACTTGTGATCAACTGAGTAGCCGAGGCAAACCAGACAGTGATTAAAGCACACAGAACAACCTTTGTTGGGCCCTATGTGGGTCTCCCACTTCAGGTCCCGTGAGATGGTGGAGCCTAGGAACCTGAAGGACTCCACAGCCAAACAACTGCAAAATATTGTGTTTTTGGCCATATTCAATGTATATGGAATCCTTTTCAAAAGATCTATGAGCTTAATTGAACTTTCGGTGGAATTTTCATTTATTTGAACACAGGAAGGTGCGTACAATAACCTGCAGTTTTATATTTCAAACATAGATGGCGATAAAGAGACAAAATTTCATTTTTATTTTTTGAATAATTATTTTTGATTTGTCCAAAAACCCAGCTTTTTCAAAGTACTGGATGTTGGCATGCTCCACCTCTCAAATCCTAATTTAAAGTGAGTGTACATTTAAAAAATACACTGCAGGCTTTTTTCATAAGGCAGTGTTTTTTTAACACTTTCACACTGTCCTCGGTTTTTGGGACACTTCCTCAAATCTTCTTCAACGGGGTTAACTTTTCTCAGAATAGAGCTGGTGTTCCAAATGTGTTATTTGGAATGAAGCCTGTGTAAATTGTGAATGAAACCTAGCAAAAGGCAGTAGCTAAAGAATTAGTTTGTTAATGATGTACCTGCTTTCTGCAAGAATTCTCATTAACAACTAAAAAACATTGCATATCTATACTTATTCATAAAGTGCAAAGCATGGTTTCATTGTGTTTCACTGAGAGACCTTCTCACACTTAAAACAGTTTGTTTCACTTCTTTAGGAGCACATTTAACACTTCATACACATTGTTTATGAATCGCATTCCTTTGTTAATGTACAGGACATAACTCTAATTCCTTTGTTAATGTACAGGAGCACCTCTCAGACGTTTACGTAGAGCCACTTTCAAATTATTAAAGCCATTCATATTTTTGAACTGAAAATAATTAAAAACTTAAAAAATGTCTTATTTCATACATTTATAAACTTCAAATTCTATAGCCATTAAGTCCAGTTTAAGTTTATTAGATTAGATTAGATTCAACTCTATTGTCATTAAACATGTACAAGTACAAGGCAACGAAATGTGACCTCTACATTTAACCCATCCAGAGAGTAGTGAACACACGCACAGCAAGTGGTGAACACACGTACACCCGGAGCAGTGGGCAGCTATCACTGCAGCGCCCGGGGAGCAAGTAGGGGTAAGGTGCCTTGCTCAAGGGCACCTCAGTTGTTACCCGCCGGCCCTGGGAATCCAACCGGCAACCTTCTGGTCACGAGTCCGACTCTCTAACCATTAGGCCACAACTGCCCCCTGTTATTATGTAGGCTATATAGAAATGTATTATTAAAAATACTGCATTGTTTTCCCCCATATAGTTTTGTGTTGTGCTATGACAAGGGAAAAGAGTGAAGTGAAAGAAGGATGTTACGGTTTTATCGCATTTCTTTTTTTTGCTTGTTCAGATTTTCACTGGAACTATGCAAAAGGGAACACAGCCTCGCTGAAAGGATTTATGTTTTCTTTTATGTTTGATCTGCATTTTCTTTTCAGATCATTCCGAAACAACAGAAGAATGGCAATGCGAGGATCTCTCCTCACTTTAATTTTGGGTAAATTCACTTCTTATATGGATATACAGAATAGATACAGGGTAAAGATTCAAAGCATAGTGATACTAAATATACAGTATATTGTCGTTAGGCTACATATAAGCCAGCATGCCTAGCATAATAATATTTCATTTTTAAAAATACAAATTCAATTTCATCTCATGTTTGGTTGTCTCATGGTGCTTCTCAAAGAACTTAAAAGTAAATTCTTTAGGTTAGATGCTACGCAGCAACATTTTCCAGTCTGATGTCAATTTCTTGTGATGAATATAATTGAGTAAATAATGCAGTAATTTAGTACTCCACTAAGCATTATGTGTCCAGCTTTAGAATACAAAGGTACATTAAAACAACACTTATAATAGCTGACTGTATATTTCATCTTAACAGCCAGTGCTCTAAGTTCTCCAACTGGTAAGTAGGAACTTTTTTCCCCTGAAATCTTTCTGTTATCTAACATCTAATACACATATGTTGGGTTTCATTTCATCAACATTTTAATGTCTAATGATTATATTGTCTATAGTCTTACAGCACAATGTGAGACTTGGACATGCAGTTGAATCCTAATGAAGTTGTGTTGTTTTTCAGGAGGTGATTGGGTTAGACTGGTCAGTGGTAGTACTCGCTGCTCTGGAAGAGTTGAGGTCTATCATGATGACCGTTGGGGAACAGTGTGCGATGATTCTTGGGACATTAATGATGCTGATGTGGTGTGCAGACAGTTGGGATGTGGAAAAGCTGTCAGTGCTCATGAAAAGGCATATTTCGGCCAAGGGAGTGACCCGATCTGGCTGGATGATGTTGGATGTTCTGGGAGCGAGAGCAGCCTTGTACAATGCAAACACAGTGGATTAGGATCACATAACTGTGGCCATCAGGAAGATGCTGGTGTTGTTTGTTCAGGTAGGAGAATAACACATAGATTTTGCTCCCTGCTTTCTTTTAAAAGTCTTGAATTTGTTGGGTAAAGCTGATAAATTGCTCAGTGAGACCACAAAAATGGATAGTAACATTTCTTATCATTTTTAATGTTTAACTCAGACTCAGTCATGTGGGAAATGTGATTAACACATACAGTATAATAAATCCATTGCTCTATCATTGCATTGTTTAATGAATAACCTTAATTTCATTTACGAAATGAATTCTACAAAAACCATAGTGATTGTTTTACGCAAATGTGACAGATAAAGACATAAAGTGAAAAAAAAACAACTTATGAGCAAAAAAATACAGCAACCCTCAAAGCCGTGTGTTTTATTATGTTTTAAACTGTCACCCACCAAATACGTTTTCTTTTACTGTATATCATACATCAGGCAGCATAACGAGAATGGTCGGTGGGTCTGATTCCTGCTGTGGAAGAGTGGAGATTCTTCATAGCAGTGAGTGGGGAACAGTGTGTGATGATGACTGGGACTTGAATGACGCTGATGTTGTGTGTAAACAATTGAACTGTGGCAGAGCCATCAGTGCCCCTCACAGCGCAGCATTTGGCAAGGGGAGTGGACCGATCTGGCTGGATGATGTTGGATGTTCAGGAAACGAGAATGTCCTCACACAGTGCTCACACGGAGGTCTGGGAACACATAACTGTAAGCATGGTGAAGATGCTGGTGTTGTATGTTCAGGTAAACCAAATCATTTCAGGACATAGGAGAGACTAGAGTTGGGCTCTACTTTTCTACAGTGTTCTATTGTGTTATGTCTAAATATAGAAATAAATATACAGTATACTTTGCAGGAGATCTGCAGATGCCCACCCTTTCCATAATCTCCCTGCATTCAGATGTGTCTCCTGGAGAAAATATTCAGTTCAGATGCACGACACCTAATCCAAGGTGTCAAGAAAATGCGGAATTTTGCTTGTTCAGAAACAAATCGTCTACAACGTATCCCCGAAGAGATGTATCTGGTGTGACATTCAATCTGACTGCAGACGTCTCACATCAGGACCAGTACAGCTGTTATTATTCTTACAGCAATAACACAATCAGGTCTTCCAGGAGTAACACCATTGAAATCGTTGTAGGTAAGTGTGTCCACACTGCATTGCTGCTCATCAGAGCCATTTGTGAATCATAAAAAAGTTCAAGAAGATCAAGATGTGTTCCTCTTGTTTTCTAGTGAACCTGCAGCAGCCCGAAATTTCTTTTCAGGATCCTGATGGAGGGTTTGTTTTGGGCCCTCAGGGGTCAGTGGTCACCAGAGGTCACAGCTTCACTATTACATGTTTCTCTGGATCTCAGTATCCTGGAGGCTTCTTCTACCTGTTCAATGGACCAAATATCTCCAGAAGTCAATCAGCCATCAATAACACTGCCTTCCTTATCTTCCCTGGGGCGGATTATTCACATCAGGGAAACTACAGTTGTGTTTATGAAGTAAATGTGTCCTCACGTACCTTCCGTTCAGCTCCTTCTGACCAACTGCTCATCACTGTCAGAGGTAAGTTGATATTCAACACTGTCCTAAACTGGCATAAGGCTTATGCTCTCTGAAATGTACACTATGACTTGAAACGTTACAAGTGTGAGGAAAATTTAATAATTACTTAGTTTCCATTTCTGCTGCATTGTGCTTTGCAGCTCCACCCACTGTGCAATCTTTGTCTGAATTACGTTCTGATTGGCTGTTATATTGGTCCTCCAGGCCATGTTTTTACTTTGTGTGGAAAAAACAATTGCATTTTTTTGGAAACATGTTGAATGTTTAGGAGTTAACAAGATGACCGTCTGCTAAATGTTCCTCTTTCAGCCTCCCTGCTTCCTGTCATTGGTGGTATGGTGTCAGCTGTACTTCTCTTTTTCTCAGCTCTCATAATCTTCTTTCTGGTGAAGAGAAGACAGAAGGAAAATAATAAGGAGACTCATATAAAGTGCTCTTTTAGGAAAGGTGACATTGTCTTGCATTTTATAAAAGAAGCGATTCTAAGTGCGGTTCTAACAGCAGTGTATTTTTTTAAAAGTCACTTCATCACTGTGCAATGTTTGTAGGTGCGAGTAATACATACGGAGATGCATCCTATGGCAACAAAAATGAGGACGATGAGAATGACTATGAAAATGTGCAGCTTGATGATAAGGACGAGTGTAAAAATGCTAGCTGTAGTGAATCTGAAGAGGACTACATCAATGTGGACACGGATGATTCTGAAGAGGATTATGTTCCTTATATTACAGAAAATAGAATTATGCTGGAGGATGAATGTGATGATGACATTTATGAAAGTTTTTGAGTGAATCTAATATACAGTGGAAATATTCTAGAGAAGGCAGTATTCATCACATAATCCAAATGAACTGTGTCCCATCACTGAGGTTAAGGAGGTCTCATAAGGTCCCAGTCTCTGGTCACACTGTTATGACTGGAAAAGGCAAATAGGAGCTTTCTGCAATATGTATTGCTTTCAAATATACAAAAAAAGATAATAAAATAAAGCATTAACACTTTTTTTACTAAATTTATGGCATCAGGATTGCATTGGTTCATTTTGTCAAGTCGGATGAGTTGTCTTGTTTTTAGCCTTTGGAAGAACTACAAACTGTTACTAGTTGGAAACTTGTTGAGAAAAGGTCTGATTATGTAAGTGCAGAGATCATGACCAGTACCAACAACAACCAATAACCTTCAGCCATGAAACTCTAGAGGTGCAGGCTGAAAATTCCTAATCTGATGATCTCCTTGCACATGAGTGTGAATCTGAAGGGATTGACATTTCAAGTAATTCATAGCCAATCAGGGCCGTTGCCGGAATATACAGAACGGAGGGCGATTTCATTTTTAAAGAGGGGCATTCTTTTTATGTTCTTAGAAAGAACATAAAGATATCAACCCGTATAGTATTTGAAAGAACCAAGCGCTGGAGATTTGCAATTAAAACATTTAGGCTATTAGGTGAGAAATTATAATTATGTAAGCAGGACTATACTTTTACAGACCCACTGATGTTCATTTGTCTTTATTTTTCGATATAATGCGTATTTAAGACAATGATCCATTAACTTGTGTTTCTTTGCTGCCGTATTAAGTCTATCACATGCACACACCATTAAGAGCAAAATTGCATTTGATGTTTGAAGTGGATTAAAATGACATCATTTGGATGCAAGATTTTTTTCACAAACCACTCATTATTACTTAAGACTTTGAAATGTTAGTGCGGGCGTGAAGAGCCGCACCGCATCGCGTCTACAACTCAACAGGTAGACCGGATGTGCACAATCTTCATGCACAAACTCAAGTTCTAAGGCTACTCTTGGTGCAGGATGGGCCACTTTCGACTATTTCGTTTTAGTTGAAAAACATGTGGCTTTATTTTTGTTAAATTCCGGTGAGTGACCTTCATAGATCAGCGCGACGCAGACCACCGCATTGACACGCCGATGCTCAAAAGGGCTCAGGGAAAGATAGAGGGTTGGTGCTGCTGCGCTGATTGTGGAATTAAATTCTAGAATAAACAGAGAGACTGTTTCGTGTGTTGATTTCATTTGTTCGCATCAGTGAGGTCTTTTTTTTTTTATTACCATTGCATAAATTGATTATTGTTTAGCTACATACTGTCAGATACATTTGAATATATAAACTGTAAAATCCACAAAAGTTAATTCAATGGGCGTGACTGGCGTGGGGGCTCGTTTAGTTGTTTGCGCAGGCCCTGCCCCCCCTTGGCGACGGGCCTGAAGTCAATGATCACGTATGCTCTAACAATCACCCGTCTGCACCCCCAGCTCCACTCATCTAAGCTCTGTTTACCTAAAGTATACAGCAGTATCACTTTCATCCTCACTGCAGTATGTGTATATTAGCGTAATTTTTTGTTCTTGCTCTGCAGCAACAGTTTATGCAGATCTAATTCCACCGACACCAAATTCATCATGACTACTAATCATAACTGTAAAAATCTCAGACAAACGTGAGTGCTTCATTTTTATCTGCATTTCTATCTTAAGCAGCAAAGATACACTTTATATTTTCAGCTCATTTTTAAAGAGAACAAAAGGACTATAGTGCAAGGTCTCCTCTTACACTTCTTACGCATTTAGTGTATTTACAACCTTGTGCCGTCGGCGTAAGAAATGTTAAAATCTCTGAAATAATCACATGTCTGTTTTACCTAATGCAAGATAGGCTTACTCTGTATGCATTACATGGATATTTTACAAAAGAGTAAAACCCTTATGACCTTATGGTTTTAGTATATCTAAATGTTTAACATTTGAGGAATCGATTAGCAGAATCAGAACCAGATTTGGAATCAATAAAAATCAAATGATTATAAGTGATGTTTTTTTAGACGCTTTAACGTGAACGTAATGTTGTGTAATGTAAGAGATGTATTGATGTGAGTAAGAGCTGGTCGCTTGAATTGAGAGATCTTCTGTAGAAGATGAGATTTAGGAAACAGGTTGTATAGGCCGGATGGAACAGTGAACTTTAAAGACATAGGGAAAGAAGGGGAAGAACAGTGGAGAGCTTGTGAGGGGCAGTTACATGTTGTGAGTTTGTGATGTGCTGAAGTGGCTGATAATCATCAACTCATCACACATCTTCTGAGAAGAAGCAGGAAGAGGTGATGGAGGACAGAGGTGAGAATATTTTAAAAAAGTTCATGACTTTTTTTGCCCTCCTACTTACATTTGTTGCAGATGTACATGACAAGACTAACTGAATTTTAGGATGTTATTGTTTTTCTTTTTTTATCTGAGGTTATCTTAGTCCAACTGGTAAGTATATTCTTAAAAATTCCAATATTTCTGAATAAAAAGGTTTTTTGCGCTAAACCAGGGAGAGGAAGTGGGCCAGGTTAGTGACAAAAAAGGATGTTAAGTTTTATCACGTTGCAGTTTTGTAAAAAGACTATTTTTACAGGAACTGCAAAAAATAAACACAGCCTCAGTAAAAGGATTTGCATTTTGTTTAACGCATGATACGCATAATCTTCAGCTCATACAGAAACAACACAAGAATGACAATACAAAGAACTCTTCTCAATTTGATTTTGGGTATGTGGAATCATACAGTATGTATAATTCAGTATGTTCAGCATGTCTATAGATGATTCAATATACCTAGCATAGCAAGTGATTATGTTTTTTCATATGCAAAAGTAATTTAATCTTATATTTCATGTGGTTTTTGAAGGGGTTTGTGGCTTGTTGTGGCAAAACAAAATGAAAGAACTTTAAATATAGGAATATACACTTTCTTCTCATGTTTTTAATATAATACTAAACATTATATAATCTGATTGTATATTTCATCTCAACAGCTAGTGCTCTAAGTTCTCCAACTGGTAAGTAGACACTTTGTTTTGTGAACTCTTTTTAATCTAACATTTAACACACACATAGAGCATGTTGGGTAGTTTAGTTCATCAACATTTTAATGTCTAATGATTATATTGTCTATAGTCTTACAGCACAATGTGAGACTTGGACATGCAGTTGAATCCTAATGAAGTTGTGTTGTTTTTCAGGAGGTGATTGGGTTAGACTGGTCAGTGGTAGTACTCGCTGCTCTGGAAGAGTTGAGGTCTATCATGATGACCGTTGGGGAACAGTGTGCGATGATTCTTGGGACATTAATGATGCTGATGTGGTGTGCAGACAGTTGGGATGTGGAAAAGCTGTCAGTGCTCATGAAAAGGCATATTTCGGCCAAGGGAGTGACCCGATCTGGCTGGATGATGTTGGATGTTCTGGGAGCGAGAGCAGCCTTGTACAATGCAAACACAGTGGATTAGGATCACATAACTGTGGCCATCAGGAAGATGCTGGTGTTGTTTGTTCAGGTAGGAGAATAACACATAGATTTTGCTCCCTGCTTTCTTTTAAAAGTCTTGAATTTGTTGGGTAAAGCTGATAAATTGCTCAGTGAGACCACAAAAATGGATAGTAACATTTCTTATCATTTTTAATGTTTAACTCAGACTCAGTCATGTGGGAAATGTGATTAACACATACAGTATAATAAATCCATTGCTCTATCATTGCATTGTTTAATGAATAACCTTAATTTCATTTACGAAATGAATTCTACAAAAACCATAGTGATTGTTTTACGCAAATGTGACAGATAAAGACATAAAGTGAAAAAAAAACAACTTATGAGCAAAAAAATACAGCAACCCTCAAAGCCGTGTGTTTTATTATGTTTTAAACTGTCACCCACCAAATACGTTTTCTTTTACTGTATATCATACATCAGGCAGCATAACGAGAATGGTCGGTGGGTCTGATTCCTGCTGTGGAAGAGTGGAGATTCTTCATAGCAGTGAGTGGGGAACAGTGTGTGATGATGACTGGGACTTGAATGACGCTGATGTTGTGTGTAAACAATTGAACTGTGGCAGAGCCATCAGTGCCCCTCACAGCGCAGCATTTGGCAAGGGGAGTGGACCGATCTGGCTGGATGATGTTGGATGTTCAGGAAACGAGAATGTCCTCACACAGTGCTCACACGGAGGTCTGGGAACACATAACTGTAAGCATGGTGAAGATGCTGGTGTTGTATGTTCAGGTAAACCAAATCATTTCAGGACATAGGAGAGACTAGAGTTGGGCTCTACTTTTCTACAGTGTTCTATTGTGTTATGTCTAAATATAGAAATAAATATACATACAGTATACTTTGCAGGAGATCTGCAGATGCCCACCCTTTCCATAATCTCCCTGCATTCAGCTGTGTCTCCTGGAGAAAATATTCAGTTCAGATGCACGACACCTAATCCAAGGTGTCAAGAAAATGCGGAATTTTGCTTGTTCAGAAACAAATCGTCCACAACGTATCCCCGAAGAGATGTATCTGGTGTGACATTCAATCTGACTGCAGACGTCTCACATCAGGACCAGTACAGCTGTTATTATTCTTACAGCAATAACACAATCAGGTCTTCCAGGAGTAACACCATTGAAATCGTTGTAGGTAAGTGTGTCCACACTGCATTGCTGCTCATCAGAGCCATTTGTGAATCATAAAAAAGTTCAAGAAGATCAAGATGTGTTCCTCTTGTTTTCTAGTGAACCTGCAGCAGCCCGAAATTTCTTTTCAGGATCCTGATGGAGGGTTTGTTTTGGGCCCTCAGGGGTCAGTGGTCACCAGAGGTCACAGCTTCACTATTACATGTTTCTCTGGATCTCAGTATCCTGGAGGCTTCTTCTACCTGTTCAATGGACCAAATATCTCCAGAAGTCAATCAGCCATCAATAACACTGCCTTCCTTATCTTCCCTGAGGCGGATTATTCACATCAGGGAAACTACAGTTGTGTTTATGAAGTAAATGTGTCCTCACGTACCTTCCGTTCAGCTCCTTCTGACCAACTGCTCATCACTGTCACAGGTGGGTTGTTAATGTAACATTGTGTACTACAAAAGGCAGTTGAGTTGAAGATTTTTTACAGGTAAACCATGACTCACCAAGTGACAGGATATTTTTAATGACCACCCACTAACAGAAGTTCAAGATCCTGCACCTTAAAGGCCATTTTGTAGAACCTAAAGAAACGGTAAAGAAAATTGAACTTTAAATGGTCTCTCTTTCAGCCTCCCTGTTTCCTGTCATTGGTGGTATGGTGTCAGCTGTACTTCTCTTTTTCTCAGCTCTCATAATCTTTCTGTTGAAGAGAAGACAAAAGCAAAAGAATAGTGAAGCTCGTACAAAGTGCTCCTTTAGGAAAGGTAATATTGTGTTGCATTTTATAGAAAAAGTCATTTGAATGTCCTTCCAATAGCAGTGTGTTTTAAATAAGTCACTGTGCAATGTTTGTAGGTGCGGCTAATACATATGAAGGTTCAACCCGTGACACCAAAAATGAAGAGGACGATGAAAATGATAATGAAAATGTGCAGCTTGATGATAAGGCCGAGTGTAAGAACGTCAGCTGTGATGACTCCGAAGAGGACTATGTTAATGTGGACACAGATGATTCTCAACAGGTTTATGCTAATGTGCATATTACAGATAACAAAACTGTGGTAGATAGCAAGTGTGATGTTGACCTTTATGAAAGTTTTGAGTGAGATGACCCAGATAGCTGATTTAATGTTAAATCAATATTAGGAAAAGACAATTCAACATTAAATCAATGATCTTTTAGTGACCATTTGAGCCATTTTTCCCAGACACGTCCTGGCCAGGATATCGGATATGTTCTCCGGAGGTCACATTGTCCATGCATACTTCATCGAGGTTTATTATTTCAGGTTTTATTTTAGAAAAGCAACCGTTATATTTCAAGGTAAGAATTAAACTACAATGATTATACGTCTTAAGAGAAATAAAGGTTTATTTTATGTTTTTTTTACTGAAATGTGAGAACCTCGATGACGTATGCGGTCGACAAATGTGACCTCCGGAGGACGCACCTGAGATCCGTGTCCGTGGAAAAATGGCACGTATGGTCACTCTGTGATCTTTGCTATCTAAAGAATTATTTAGTGAATGCAATTTTCATCACAGACTGCTACACATGGTCAGACTAAAGTTGACCAGTGTTTGTTTGGTGTATCCAGTGATATACTGTATATACCCATCACTCTTGAGGTCTCTTGAGGTCGTAGTCTCTGGAGGTCCTAGTCTACACTGTAAGTGGTTATAGGGGACAAGAAGCTTTGTTTCATATAGGTCAAACTTATGACATGTGAAAGTGACCTATTTGTCAGATATGGTGATCCATACCTGAAATGTGACCTCTGCATTTAACCCATCCAGTGTGTAGTGAACACACGCACTGCAAGCCATGAACACACATACAGTACACCTGGAGCAGTGGGCAGCTATCACTGCAGCGCCCGGGGAGCAAGTGGGGGTAAGGTGCCTTGCTTAAGGGCACCTAAGTCATTATCTGTGGCACTGAGAATCGAACTGGCGACCTTCTGGTCACAAGTCCGACTCTCTAACCACTAGAGTTTTATTTATCTGTTTTATTAGTAAAATTATGCCATCAGGATTACCTTGGTTCTTTTATAAATAGGAGAGACTGCAGTCTTTTGATTACTCAAGCAAATGTTTAACAGGGTGGTTATGTTTTAAAGTAAACTCCGGGCTACAAGAAAGCTGTTACTGTAAATGTTGAAGCACTATTATTGCCCATGTAAACATTGCTTGACATTTCCGTGTTATATTTGCCATAATTATTATATATTAAGCTTTAGATCACTAAACTATAATATATTAGAATGTTAATTGGGTGATTCATTGAAAAAAAATATATTGTTGTCAGTGTTATGGCCTTCTGTTTCCTGTTTTGGCCACTAGTGGCCCTCGCTGTGTCACTGTGTTGCACTAGACTAGTTTAAGAGTTATGACATTTCACCTGTGCCTTATTTCTTTGAGTGTATTCAAGTTGTCAGTTTTGTTGCTCATTTGCTTGGCGTTTGAATGTTTAAATTCCAAAGTCCTTGCCTTGTTGGATTTGTGTGTTTGTATTTATGGATTACCTTGTTTTTTTGGAATGCAAGTTTTGATTTGCCTTTGAATTTCTATGGATTCTCTATTTTGAAACTTTCTGCATTTTCAGCATTTTTTTGTAGTTAATTTTTGGACTTTCCTTGTTATTTAAGTGAATTACCATTGGCCTAGCTTTTTGGATTTACCTTTTGGCTTTGGTGGATTTTTCCTTTTTGTAAATAAAACTTTGCTGGTCTGCCTTCCCTTCTGGCTCATTGTTTTAACAGGTCATCTCTCATGCCAGAGGCCCGAGATCAAGCATGGGCCTTGACAATTGTGTTATTGGACCTATGACTCAAAACCTTATAGACAGTTTCAGCCGCAACAACATAATCTTTACTTCCGGTAGACCTCCGCAAAGAACTGTTGAATAGAATCAATTTTATTTCAAACGAAGCATTTAATATTTTATTCTAATATGAAATACTATTAATGAGTTGCGCCTACCTCCAATCAGGGCATACATGGATGACATGACAACCATCACAACAACCAAAGCATGTACAAAGCGGCTGCTGGATAAGCTCCAGGAGAACATTAGTTGGGCCCAAATGGAGATCAAACCCATCAAATCCTGCAGCATTTCTTTTGTCAAGAGCCGGCTTACCAATGACAGGTTCTGTATAAAAGGCAAGCCCAACAGTCACGGACAAGCCCATCAAAAGCCTTGGACAGTGGTACACCGCAGACCTTAAAGAGTACATAACATGAGATCATGAAAATTACATTTCATGCAGTGTGTAATGTTGCCGTGTTTGAAAGTAAGCAGTCTGCCAAATTGTAAATCCGAAGGTGAATGAATAACAAAGTTATTGGCTTGGAAAAAAGCGAGTCGACTCTGAATCAAGCAAACGAGTCGTCCCTAGTCCAATTCGCGAACCGCCATAGATTTACATCACTACATATAGTCCCCGCCTACGTTTTGCTAGGACTGCCCGCGAAAACGTCACTCTTCTCCCCCAAACGCAGTAGCTCATGAGCCTCATTCGCGGTAGACCAATCACTAGACCATCTGACCAATCACATCAGACTATGCTAGCGGAAAGGAGGGGATTAGACAGATGAAGCACGGAACAAATCATTTGAGAGTCAGTCAAGAAGTAAGGTAAGAAAAACTGCATATTATTACAAAATAATAGTGTTTTTACACCTTCTATGTACATAAACTTGTTGTTGGACACTCCATAAACCAAAGTAGGACCTTAAAAATCCCTAGTTATGTACCTAGTTAAGACACCGAACAGGTGAAACAACTCAGGCCAGAGACAGCCAAGAACCTGGAGAGTACACAAGTGAAGAAATGGCTTGGGCAACCAAGAACCAACCAAGCAACATGGGGTTGTACTGGAATGGAGCTCTCTCTCTTCCCATTTCAAGCCTTGTGGAGAAATATAAATGCACCATAACAAGGCTTAATATGACGCTCAAAGAATCCTGTGATCCCTGTGTAAGAGATGCTGCTCCAACAGTAGGGACAGGAAGGAAATGGAACCCAGCAACAGCAGTAGCAGATGCGAAGGCAGCCCTCAGACATAAGCACATCGTGGGACAAGTTCAATATGGCAGAGGGGGATTTGGTTTGGGATCAACCACACCCACATGGCGAAAAGCTACACTAAAGGAACAGCGTCACCTGGTGGTGGAGGAGGTTCGGCGTCAAGAGGAAGCAAGTTGATGCGCCAGACCGGTCATCTCAAGCCCAACAAGGCTGCTGGATGAGGTGGGAAGGCATTGAACGGCGCAAAATCACTTGAAAAGAGCTGTGGAGTATGGAAACAAACAGGCTAAGTTTTATCATAAGAGCTACACATGATGTTCTGCCCTCACCAACAAATCTGCATGTTTGGTGTGGACAGGATCCAGCCTGCCACCTATGTGCCGCTCCCGCAAACCTTAAACATATTCTTGTGGGTTGTAAGAAGTGTCACGAGCGGCAGGAAAGAACCCAAATGCAGGCACAATAACAACAGGGCTTGGGTGGGACAATAAAAATAATAAACATGGGAGGGGGGGTGGGGACAGACAAGGGCTTGTGGGGGGAACAGTCCTAGTCCCCGGCTGCGCTCGAGGGCGCGGAGTCCTGGGGGACTTAGGGGAGGAAGTCCTGGGGGAACCGCCGACTGGAACGTCGGCGGGACAAGGCTGGGACCCGGCTGGAAGGCCGGCTGCTGCACCGGCTGGGCAGGACAAGACACCGGCTAGTCAGGACAAGACACCAGCTGCACAGGACTGGACGCCCGCTGCACCGGACTGGACACTGGACTGGACACTGGATTGGACATCGGCTGCTGCACCGGACTGGATGCCGGCTGGATCACTGGCTGGGACGCCGGACTGGACACCGGACTGGACACCGGACAGGACCACGGCTGCTGCACCGGACTGGACGCCGGTTGGTTTACTGGCTGGGATGCCGGCTGCACCGGACTGATGCCGGCTGCACCGGACTGGACTTCCCCCTCCTCGGCTTCTTCTTCCTGGACCGGCCCACAGGACATGTGGCCGGTTGCTGGGAAGCGGTGGGGGGTACGACTAGCTCCGTGCTAGAGGAGTCGGACAGGGAGTCCAACGACTCCGTCCGTCCACGCCTGCCGCGGAGGCTAGCCGGTGGTGGAGAGGCTGCATCGGATGAGGTGGAGGGTGCGGAGAGGCCCACGAACGCGATCTGCAGGGTCTGGCCCTCCGGGATCGTCGCCAGCCCCGTAGAAGACCCCGCCACGGACAGTCCCCTGGACTCCTCGCGATCTGGAGCTGATCTACGAAGCCCAGGGGTCTCAACCTGCGCATCTCCGCAGGCTCAAAGGGTTCGTCGAGGCAGCTGTTGAAGATAACCTTCAACTCCGCCTCGTCGAACCCTGAGTGGCGCGCAGTGGAGAAGAAGTCCATGGCAAAGGTCTTCACGGGGGTGCCTTTCTGGTGAAAGCCAAACAAGGTGTGAGCCTGGCGACTCCTAAACGCCTCGTCCGTCTCCTCCATGCTGCCCGCTGGGTTCGGTGTTGGCTCGTCCATTCTGTCACGAATCTCGGGGGAGAGAAGAACCCAGATGCAGGCAGACGGTGGTGAAGGGGTTAAACACAGATATTTATTAATAACAAATAAACACAAAACAAAGACCCACAATGGGATAAAGAAGACCGAACTAAATATAAAAACAGAAACAAAAGTACTTCCCACGAGGGGGCAAAAACAGCAGGACCAAAATAACAAGAACTAACACGACCAAACGTCAAAACATCAAAACACAAGGCTGGACTTGAAGAGACAACGAGCACACGAACGAGGTACACGGTACACATGCATACACAACGCAAGAGAACAGGACAATGAAACATGAGGGCATTAAATAGGGAAGACAAACGAAGGATAACGACACAGGGCAGGTGAGGATAATCAGACACAGCCGGGAAACAATACAGGAAATGAGAGGGGCGGGGCCAATGACGAGACACTGGAGAGAACACATATTATTGTCAAAAGGGCAATAATATGTTTCTCTCCACACATAACCAAAGGCTTTGTCATGGCTCTGCTACAGGACCAAGAAAAACTGACTAAATGAAGCAGAGCCATGACAAGAAGAGCTTCAATAAATACAAAGGGGTCTGCACATCCAAGCAACCCAGATTGGGCTCAGGTGCCGGACAACAAAAAGAAGAGCTTTTGTAAGAAGAGCTTGACACAGGGGAGATACACATGGTGCCACAATCAAGTACTAAAGTGCTTGGCTGCGACAGTAGAGACCAAGAGAGTGGCAGCAAATGCCATCCCCCAAAACGCCCAGGCTATCTCGCTGTATCCAAGTCCCTCATCCCCAGATTCAGGTCTGCTGAGTACAGCCAGGGATTGGGAACTGCAAGTTGATTTAAACCACAGACTTCCTTTCCCCTTGGAAATCACAGCGACCAATCTGCAGCTAGACATGGTTCTGTGGTCCAGTTCCAGTTGGACAGTCATCATAGTTGACTGTACCATGGGAAGAGGCCATTAATGAATCATTTGAAAGAAAGAATCTCCTGTATGCCAACTTGGCAGCGGAGGCTGAAGATCGGGACTGGACAGCGAAAGTGTTCCCGGTGGAAGTGGGCTGCAGGGGCTTTGTTTCCAATTCCACTGCAAGGCTGCTTAAGGAAGTGGGGATCAGAGGCCAGGCCCAACGAACGGTAGTCAAAGAACTTATGACTGTTGCTGAGAGAAGCAGCCACTGGCTGCGGTTGAAACGGAAGGACACAATATGGGCTGCCAAATGACCACGTAATAAAATGGTGTAATGTCAACCCATACGGAACTGGGGGCACTGAGCATGCATTAACGGTGCCAGTGGGGCTAGAACAGCCTTAGCCAACGGGTTGGAGCGTATGGTTGCGTTGAGGTGTGATGCCACCGAGCTACCAGCAAAGCAAGTGTTGTTGAGGCTGCAGCCACTAATCTGGATGAGCTAATTGACACAGGAAGTGGGGGTTCAGAGGACAGGTCCAGTGGAGGATAATTAAGAACTGGCCAGTGGTGCAGAATTGAAGAAGCCACTGGCTGTGGTTGAGGCGGATGGACACAGCATGGACTGCCAAATGACCATGTAACAATGCGACACACACCCAGGCCTGATCAACCTGCGGTGGGCCTCCCTTGACTGAGGGTGTCTTGTGATAAAGGGCCAGAAAAGGCACTATCATGTTCTGTATGTCACAGCACGCCAACAATCACCCACCCCTTTTTCTACACCCATTTATCATGCCTAACATTGCAAAAGCATCACGTTGATTCTCACTGACGCATGTGTGTATTAGCTGTAGCAAGTCTTTATTCTTGCTCTGGAACTGCAGGGTAAGCAGATCTAATTTCGCCAACACCAAATACACTGACATGTCATGACCACTAAGATGATAACATGTATACCGAGAGTTGTCATAAGATGAAAACCCACTAGAAATTCAAAACGGTAAAAAAAAAAACACAGTCCACAAAAAGGGAAGTGGTTGTGGCACGATCATGTGATGGCTGCATATCTTTTTAAGACAGCAAAGATACACACACTTCATATGTTCAGCTCGTTTTAAAAGAGAACAAAGGATCATTATGCTGAGGTCTCTTCTCATATTGATATTGGGTAAATTATATTTTTAAATTGTATTTAGAAATTTGTGCTTTATAGTCGGCTTGAGAAAAAAGTATTTCGACCTATAAGGAAATAAACAGGTATTTAAACCCAAGACAAATTCAAGATTTGCAGTTTAGAGAAATGTTTAATGATAACTGTTGATTTGCTTCATAAGTGAAATATAATTTAAGTTAATGAAGTTCATACCACCAACAGCTTACCAGAAATTACATTTTCTCACAAAGTTTCTGGAATGTTAATGTTAATGATCTTTGGCACAAAAAAACTAATGTATCTATTGCTTTCAAAAACCTTTGTGAAGTTACTATTTAAGGAAAGTAATGTACATGAGGAGAGAGGAGAATATCTTGTGCATATATGTTATAACTTCAATAGGATCATATGAACAGCAGTCTATAACTATAGGGCAGCAACACAGAAGCCACGTGCATCTTTAAGCGTGACTGAGCGAGTAGTTGGTTAGCTCATCTGAGAGACTTGTGGTTGTGACGGAAGTTGACAGTAGCAGAGGGTGACAGCACTTTTTTATCTAGAAAAAATATCTAGATCACTAAATGAGAAATTGATAAAATCACTTTATAACTGTTTATTATTAATATCAACATCAATGTTATATTTCACCCCAACAGCTAGTGCTTTAGATGCCTGCTCCCAATCTTGTAAGTAAAAGTTTGAATGTTAAATATCTTTAAATTTGGGTTGAATCACATCAGACCAATCAGGTGTTGAGATATAAACACATAAAACTATATTGAGCTATAAACTGATCTGTGTTGTCAGTTTTGAGACAAGCCCTGCTCCCTAACTTTCACTTCAAAAATGACATTTTCCGGCAGCTGGGCGGCAGAAGTATCCCGTAAAATAATATTTTTTTTCTATAAAATGACATGTTTTCCATGTTTTTCTTGTACATTTGCAGACTTTTTCTGTAATTTGACATTTTCTTACCTAGAAAGCTAGAAATAAACTTATATTACAGCATATACCATATTAACTCCATATCTAATTTGAATGTATAACATGTATGGTTTTTATGTATTCGATTTATTTCCCAGTTTTAGTAATTAAACTCTGTTTGTTATATGGACTGATTTGACTGGATGATGTTGGGTGCACTGCAAACACAGTGGTTTAAGAAAACTACTGTCATTATGACATGGTGTTGTTTGTACAGGGGATCTGATAGAGCCCACCCTTTCAGTTACACATGCAGCTGTGTCTCCTGGGGAAAATATTCAGTTCAATTGTACAACTAATCCAAGATGCTGTAAAGATGCTGAATTCTACCTGTACCAAAACAAATCATCCATAATATCCTCCCAAAGAAATGTTTCTGGAGTGACTTTTCAACTGACAGTAGACATCTCACATCAGGGCCAGTACAGCTGTGGTTATTCTTACAGCAATAACACTGTAAGAGTCAATTCTTCCATAAGTAAAGCTATTGAAATCATTGTGGGTGAGTATATTATAAATATTTACTTTTTAAAATAATTTTGTTTTATTATTCCCCACAAACATGTCTTTGGGTCCCTATACAACAGACCTCTGATTGTATATGACTCATCCTGTCTAATATACTGAGATCCAAAGCTCTGCATCTGTAACAACTAAGATGTGTCCCTGTTGTTTTCTAGTGAACCTGCAGCAGCCCAACATTTCTCTCTGGGATCCTAAAGGAGGGTTTGACTTGGGTTCAGTGGTCACCAGAGGTCACAGCTTCACCATTACCTGCTTCTCTGAACCTCAATATCCCGGAGGCTTCTTCTACCTGTTCAATGGATCAAACATTGTCAATCAGTCAATTATTCAATTAGACGTCAAATACTCTGCACACTTCTCTGTTTCTGAGGCAGATTATTCACATCATGGAAACTACAGTTGTGAATATGAAGTGAATGTGTCCGCAAGTACCTTCAAATCCGCTTCTTCTGACCAACTGCTCATCACTGTCACAGGTAAGTTATTGTTAAAAGGAGCACACAAGATGAACTGCTTGTACAGATAGATAAACCTCTCTCTCTCTCTCTCTCTCTCTCTCTCAGCTTCCTTGCATCCTGTCATCAGTGCTTTGGTATCAGCTGTACTTCTCTTATTCGCTGCTCTTATAATAACTTTACTCAAAAGGAGACAGAACAAGATGCGCAAGGTGCACTTTTCACAAGGTAAGAAAGACTACAGTTCTCACTTTTGGGCCCAAACACAATTCATTTGATGTGAGTTTACATGTATGAATAAAGTTGAGTAAGTTTTTTTCTCATTTTCTTCTCACGCAGTACACCAGGGTGCAGTTAATATGCATCTAAACATAATAGATGAAGCCGATGATGAGGATGACTATGTGAACGTTAAACACGATGATGAGGAAGACTATGTGAACGTTGTTGAATTGGATGTGTCCTCAGATGAATCGGAGAGTGATTACGTTAATGTGAATGCACAAAATAACAGTTGACTATGCTCAAAATAGATCTTAAAGGGATAGTCCACCCAAAAAAAGAAAATTCTGTCATAATTTACTCACCCTTTTTATCATTTCAAACCTGAATGATTTTTGCTTCTGCAGAACACAACAACAAAAAAAGATATTTTGAAGAATGTTGGTAACCAAACAATGGTGGTAACCATTGACTTGTATTGGATGGACACAAAATAACTGAGATGTCAATAGGTAGGCCTACCAATGTTTATTGGTACCAATTTTTTTTTTAAATATCTTCTTTTGTGTTGTGCAGAAGAAAGTCATTCAGGTTTGAAATGACAAAAGGGTGAGTAAATGATGACAGAAAATTAATTTCTGAGTGAACTATCCCTTTGTTTGTTTGTTTGTTTATTTTATTTCTATAGCACATTTCAAAACAACCACAGGTTGACCAAAGTGCTGTACATACCAAATAAAAAAACAGAAACACAGAATAACAGATCCTTGCAAAAGGATTATAATATATAAAACTTTCTATAAAAATACATTACATACATAAATAATGAAACAAGAGCAAGGCATCACAGTTTTAGCTAGTCGCAATTTGATCCAATAAGTACGACTTCAACAGGGATTTAAAATTAGACAGAGAAGATGCTGTAGACAGAGAAGATTGCTGCACAATCGGAAGGTTGTGTCATAACATAGGGCCGGCGATGGCAAACGCCCGGTCACCCTGGAATTTGAGTCTAGACCTTGGGACCGACAACATTTTTAAGTGCTCAGACCTAAGAGATCGCACCGAGTTGGGTGGATTCAACAACTCAGAGAGGTAGGCAGGGGAAAGATTGTGCAGCGATTTATACACTAAAACAAGTATTTTAAAATCCACTCTAAGCTTAACCGGGAGCCACTGCAACGAAAACAGAACGGGGATTATATGCTCAAATTTGCGTGTCCCAGTCAGTAGCCTTTAACAATGACAGATAGAAAAGCAACACTCATATACCTCCATTACTTTTACAGTAGGTCTATATATATATATATATATATTTCATTTTGAATACGTTATTATAATAAAATAAATGTATTTTTGTTATGTTCTGATAACCGTAATGTTATTGTACTAATAGAGTGCAAATTGAGTTTAGTGTTTATTTACTTGTATTTTATTTTGTTCATGGTTTTTTTCTTTATGCACCATGAGTATGATATCAATGATCTTCTCAGAAACTTGTTCTTCTTTTACGAAGTTCACAGTGTTATTTGTGCTCTTCATTTCACACTGCACTGTACTTCACTTTTTCTTTTCAGTAATTTGCAGTGTATCATTACAGTAGATGTTTTTCAGTTTATTTACTGTGTTAATAGAAAGCCATTTTTAATTGTTTATTTTTGTGTCATTAAGATGTTACTCATTACTAGCTTTTTATGTACTACTTTAATTATACTCATGTTCTCATTGATCAAACCAAATCCTGCATTACATCCCATGTTGTGTTGAGAAATCCTAATTAAGGTACATAAAGATCTTTTTTACTATGAAAACATTAGTTTCTTTAGAAACCAGTGAACACCATTACATCAACTTCCTCATTTCTTTTGCTGATTTGATGCTTTTAATACAACTGAAAATCATTGTAGAAACACACACCATAAAGCAAAACTATTTGAACTGACTAAGCTAAATATGAATAAAGGGGAGGTATAACGTTGCATAAAGTATACCCAAACATAATTCGTTGTATAAGAAAGTTTACTTTCGTAGTGTTTTGTTTACTTGTTTTGTATAAAAAAACAGAAGAATAAGGGATTTGTTAGTATATTTATTACAGACATATGTGTGCATTAGATTTTTGCCCATGACACGAGCAAAGACTATGAGGAGCATCCGTCTCCATGGAATATGCTTCAGAATCACATGATCCGAATAGATCAATCCAAAACCAAACTACTGCTTTTCATATGGAATGTGCTAAAATCATACAGATAAACCATAGCACTAGAAAAAACAATCACGTGATGGTTTAAATAATCACTTTCTGAAAAAAGTGAAAATTAGGTGACGCTTAATGTTTAACAGGGAATGCTGTTCACTCTAGACATTAGGTAGTTTCAAAATCTCCCATTAAAGAAAAGCTTTCAGATACAATCTTCATTACACTAAATACAAGAGTTTTGATTACCAAAATATATGTCATTTGCATGATTCAGTTTTCTGGTATTGGAATGAAGGATATGCGTTTTTTAGGTCTCTCACCATTTTCATTAAAATTGGAGTATATATTTCATGATTGCCTTTGCTGTCCTTAAACATTTGAAGCATAAATTAAAACAATAATTCCAGCCCCATTTAAACTCTTGAAATGCATTGCTACTTCAAGCCATGACCTTTAGACAACTGACGTACAAATAGCAATGTATTTGCAAAGTGCAATATGTGCCCTACGTGAACCTTTTAGGAACCAATTAACGGTTTTAAAAAGAATAATAATTTCAACATGTATAAGCATTAAGTGCTACAAATTTTAAAAGTTTAAACAATCTCTACAAGTGAAGAGTAATTTTGTCATCCATGTTAAGTCTGTTTGGTCTTGGCTCATAATAAACACAGTCTACACAAAGCCAAATCTATTTCACATTTAACTTGGAACCGAAACGACTCATTTAAATATGATAAATAATCACAACGCACACCTTTTCATACTCTCATAACTAACAAAGGATTTCTGGTAAAGTACACTATTCTTTCAAGTCATCCTTTCATTTAAAGCAAGACAGTTTGGATTGTTTTGGAATAATACTTACTGTATTAGTGTTCATAATCTACCCATGATTGCCTTTATAATAACAATAATGCCCACTACTGACAAACTTTAACAAGCACGATTATAATGGAGATGAGCTGGTTCTCTAATGATTCAAACACATCATCATTTACAACCCAGATGGAACAAGAGTCTGTATCGTTGAATGGGCTGCTGTGCACAGAGGAAGAGAGACAGAAGTGAAAAGATATAGGAACAGAAGTACTGAAGAGCGTCTCAGTAGCGTGTGGTGTACCAGTCGTTGTCAGTCATCTGCACCAGTTCGTTTACCACATCCAGCAGGTTGCGGTTGTGTTTCTGCAGCAAACGCTGATTCAGAGCTCGGTCACCAAATCCCATCTCTACCAGCACGGCCATCATGGCGTCGTGAGATGCTGCATCTTCTGGAAGCTACATACCACGGTACAGCATTATTCATTTATGTTTTAGCACTTCTATGGTTTCTAGATTCTCCCTTTAGATACTATTTAAACAACATTAAGCTTACCTTCTCAGAACCCGTCTGTCCGGTAAACAGAGCTTTGTAGGCAGATGCTGCTACAGACAGAGCTCCCTTCACCAGTCCACCTGTGATGCTATTAGCTCTGAAGAAACACAAGTGAGAATGTGAGGATGAGAAATGCTACAGTGAATCACTTTTATTAACAGTGTCTGGTGTGATTTACCTGAGCTCGTCTGTCTCAGACTTCGCTACAGTCACAGGTGAGTTTTCAGGGTCAGATTGATTAGGATTAGCATCTACTGGACAAATTGAAAGATTAACACAGATAACTCTCTATGGCTTCATTGTGTGCTTCCAAATTATTTCATTTTTGTAGTTAAAATGAGAGTTCACTCTAAAATGAAATCATTTCTCAACCTCATTCCCAACCTGTATGACTTTTCTGGAAATTTGTGACACCCATATTCATGGTAAATGACTCTGCACTGCTCTTTGAGACTTATTGCTTTAATATTCTCCACCCACCTTTCTCTTTGGGGTCTTCTGATTCACTAGGATCATTCTCCTCTTGCTCTTCTGCTCCATTCTTCACCTCTGGGCTGTGTATATAGGTTTTATTTAGCTTTATTGACATGAATACATTATTATACTACATACTCAATTACATTATATTATAAAATCAACCATAGTGTGTGGCCCAAGCAAGCCAGGCAGCAATGAGTATATAAAATATATTTTGTATATACAGCCACGGAAAAAATGAAGAGACCATTTCAAAATTATTTTCAGTTTTTCTGAATTTACTATTTATAGGTGCGTTTAGGTAAAAAGATCAGTTTTGTTTAATTCTGTGAACTACTAACAGCATTTCTCCCAGATTTCAAATAACAATATTGTTTCTATTTGCAGAAAATGGAGAAACAGGTCAAAATAACAGAAAAGGTGTTCTGTATTTTTTCAGACCTCAAATACTGCACTGAAAGGTTCATATTCACTTTTAAACAATACAGCAATAATATTTGTACATGTATTTAACAAAAAAGTTAAATTCAACAGACACTGGACTCGAATGGCCACAATACATCTAGAAATGCAGATAACATTTTTTTTAATGGTCTCTTAATTTTTTCTGCAGCTGTATACATCCCATTGTATAAACTCACCAGGATTTGATTGAAGGTTTGGGTGCCACAACGATCACAGGAGTCAGAGGCACAGCGTCCAGAGTCTGAGAGGCACAGAGCATGTCATTAGCATCTGAATTAACCGCAGCAGCGGTAGGGCTCTGGAGCTCTGCAGCCTCCACCGATTCTAGCTTCTCTCCCTCTATGGCTCCCTCTGCAGGCTCTTCTTCAGGTTGGGACATGGCTGAGCTGTACATGGACTCCCCTAGTGGACGGCTGGTGTCAAAGCAATCGGGGAGGATGATGATGTAATCTTCCGAGGAGGCTGATGAGGTTCTGCTGCGAATTTCCTTAGCTGCTTCTGCATCCTTCACTTCCTCTTTCCTGTCCAGTTCCTCCTCTTCTTCCTCCACCTGTTCCCCGGTTGCAGGTTCCATCATGATTTGTTCAATGTCAGATTCATGACCCTCATCTGAATGTAGGAACAAACCCTTTATTGCTAAACTTTTACAATTCATACAAAGTCTGATTATGCAATAATCAGAAAAAAGATAAGTATATTTAAGTTTTTCTGCTGGCACAGTCAGATGAGATGTGTACCTGCCCTGGCAATATTTTGACTGTTTTTACTGTAATGTTAACTGGCCTGCTATTCTCTCACCTGTGGCAATGAGGTCTGTTGGAACAGCTAGCAGAGGAGCAGGTATCTCAGTTGTTTCTTCATGGGGCGGAGCAGGGGTGGAGACTTGTACAGCCTCTGTTTTGAGATGAGCTGTTATTATCCCAGTTTCTGGAACTCTGTCTGCTTTCCTCTCACAAAGAGACACTGAACCTTGAGGTGATGGACGCACCACTGGAAGATAGCAACAATGTAATAAATAAAATCTTAATTCAACTTCCACAAAACAAAGAATTTGATTCCTTATTATGAATAACTATTGTTGTATGTGACTACAGTGTTTACTCACGGGCTATGTGCCATTGTTTTGTTAAATTTACTATTATTTATATTAATTTTCATGTTAAGTAAGCAATGCATTCAGTAACATACAGCCGCAGATACGTCCTCAATACGTGTAAAAATATTACTGTTGTTTTTCTTAAAAGTGAATATGAACTTGTTTTCTTTGCAATATTTGAGATCTGAAAAAAGGTTTTCGCGTGCAAAAAAACATCACAAACCTGTAGCTGGGCATCGCCCACAAAGTGTCCCATGTTCTGTAGCTTCAGAGAGGGTAAGTGAGCGGATTACAGAAGGACTCACAAACTGAGGCTCAATGATACTCTCATCTCCTTTCTCTTGGGCTGGAACTCCCTCTAGTTCTGTCCCCTGAGTCACATCTGTGCAAACCACATCAGAGATTTCAAAACAACTGCAGAAAGTAACTGAGCAAACCAAAACTTTATGGTCTAACAAAATTTCAGATTACAATTTAATGTTAACCTAGGATGGTGTTGACGCCTTGGGCTTCTGTTTCTTCTTGAATCAGCCCCAGTGTTGGCTTCTCCTGAAGAGGTCCATCATGAGGCAGAGGTGATATGCATGGAGTAATGTCTTCACATATTTACACACAAAGACACAAATGTCAAAATGAATGCATAATATTAAAATGAACAGTCCATGAGTCAGAATCAGAACAATCATTTATAGACTTCCAGTCAAGACATCACACGATTCAAAAAGATTACCTGCAGGAGTGTTGTTTGGCACACTCTCCAGCTCCTGCACAATGTTGATGTCCAGCAGTTCAAAAGACAGCAAATCCTAAGTAGAAGACAAAAATGTGAATTGATTTGGCACCAAACGCAAAAATGATTCGCGTAACAATACGAAAGAATGAAAAAAAGATGCATCCGGGGTTTTTCAAAATCTTTGTAATGCTGTTTGTCAAGACTAGGGCTGCCTGTCACGATTATTAAATAATCGTCTCATCGCGATTGTTTGACCTCATCGCGATGGTTTCACATCATCGCAATTATTGCACATCTCTATAGAAGACACTAGGGGGAGCTGTAGTTTTATCTGCATGTAGCGAGGAAGGCGGGGCGAGAGCCGTGGGGCGAGTAAGGCGGGGCCGGCGGCATAAGTGGCAACGAGTGTCAGCTGTGCGACCGCCTTACTCGCCCCACGGCTCTCGCCCCGCCTTCCTCGCTACACTGCATATTGCATATTTTAGTGTATATATTGTTACTAAAGCATAATAATACTTGTAAAATGTACCACCACAACACAATCACTTAAAAACCACAATCACAAATAACTAAAACATATACAAATTACCTGCAGTACAATTTAATATTATTTAAGCAAATCTCAGTGTGAAAACCAGTCTACCAAAATGTCATTAACACACAAGTAAAATTTAATTGTAGTCTTGCAAGTGAGAAAAAAACAGACTAGAAGCTTTTCTAAGACTGATAGCATTTTAATGGTGGCTTCAATTCACACCTGATCAATTTACTTAATTTACAAGTATTTGGTGGCTGTATTATTGACAGGTAAAAGCCTAAACCTTAAATATATGATGACCCAATTTTTTCCGATGTATTTCCAAGAAAAAAACATAGTCTTGCATTCAGAACAATATGGTCGTTCCAATCGCTGAATCAAAAATGTATGAGAATTAAATGTCAAAGCTCAAAAACAGACAATTAA
Source organism: Triplophysa rosa (assembly GCF_024868665.1). Classification (NCBI taxonomy): domain Eukaryota; kingdom Metazoa; phylum Chordata; class Actinopteri; order Cypriniformes; family Nemacheilidae; genus Triplophysa; species Triplophysa rosa. Next base: position 12,839,305 of record NC_079900.1, on the reverse strand, counting down.
TCGTCATAATCGTCAAAGCCCTAAAACATACAATTAATCGTCATAATCGCAATGATTTATTAGACAATTAATCGTTAATTAAATTTCATAATCGTGACAGCCCTAGTCAAGACCATACCTGAGCTGTGAGTAAGTCCACAGATGGAATGTAGAATTCCTGATCACAGTCTTGGTTCACGGATAAGAGCAGTTGGTCTCTTGAGGCAGCCTGGGATTTCTCCTCTCTCTCCAAAGTGCGGGAAGACTTTTCCTGAAAGACACAGTAACATAAATTTCATGCCACAGGTAACAAAACTTTACTACAATTAAGTATATACTACATTAATCGCTACCCAGCTGCCTTACCTGTGGAGTGACGCAGGGAGACACCAGAAGCCCATCAGCACAGATAGCTGTAGGAGCATTTGGATCCACAACGATACTACACCACACACGTGGCCCGAACTGTTCGCCCCTATGTGCCAGACGCCAGTGGGAGGTATAGGTGCCCTCTAATGTTGGAGCGCAGAGCGCCACGCTGACGACACCCACCTGACCCGGCTGCAGCGTGGGTACCGCAACCTCTCGCCATCGTTCACCCGAACCCACTGCCAGATTCCCCCACATGAACTTCAGCTGAGGAAGAGACACACTCAGGTTTGCATGTTTTATTATGAATGTGTGTGTGCGTGTGTATGCGTGTGTGTGTGTGTGTGTGTGCGTGTGTGTGTGCGTGTGTGTGCGCGTGTGTGTGCGCGTGTGTGTGTGTGTGTGCGTGTGTGCGCGTGTGTGTTTGTGTGTGTGTGTGCGTGTGTGTGTGTGTGTGTGTTCGTTCATGTTTGTATATCCCGGTGGGGACCTAAACCTGAACGCACACCAACACATGGGGACTCGTGTCACCGTGGGGACCAAAATTGAGGTCCCCACGGGCAAAAAAGCTAATAAATTGTACAGAACAATATTTTTTACAAATCTAAAAATGCAAAAATGTTCTATGATCTTTAGGTTTAGGGGTTGGGTTAGGGGTAGGGGATAGAATATACAGTTTGTACAGTATAAAAACATTACGCGTATGGACTGTCCCCACGGGGATAGTCAACCAAAGCGTGTGTGTGTGTGTGTGTGTGTGTGTGTGTGTGTGTGTGTGTGTGTGTGTGTGTGTGTGCGTGTGTACCTTGGTCTCTGAGTCCCAGCACAATCTTCCACTGTTTTTCATTTTCCAGTATTTGATGAACTTGGTCCCAGGACGTAGACGTGATCCATCAGGCAGGTTTTCATCCAGAAGTAGAGCTGTCATGGCTGGCACGGCCAGAGGACACGGACGCTTAGGACGACTGCAATCACAAACAAAAATCTAGTTTCTATTTTAAATGAAGTTGTTTTTCATTAGATTTGATCACATGATTGTCTAAATATAACAATTCATTGAATGTAGGCTACAAAAACAGACCACAGGAGAAAAAATTGAACCGAGAAATTAAAATATGACATGACCCCTTTAATAAAAATGGCATAAAAACATTTAGCTCTTGCATTAAAAGATCAGTAACCTCCGGTTGAAGAGAAGTATAAATTTTTACTCTGGGCTGTTTGCCTGTGTGGCCCGCGGCTGTAACAGGACGGGTGAGGAGCTTCCCTCACCAGCTGCGTTCCACTGCAGCCCTCTCCTCTCCATCCTCAGCTGCTTCCTGATCTCCTTCACTTCCGCCTTAAGCTGCCGCTTCTCAGCTTTAAGACGCTGCTTCTCTGCTTTACGAAAGCTCCGGTCACCCCTTCTGTAGAACCTTCAGCGGGAGAAAAAATGTGTTGATTCGTGTATTTTTGGTCTGCTTTGAACTTTATTTTAAACCACTCATGAGATCAGGCCCACCTGCTGTGGTCTGGAGCTGGGGAGCCGTGTTCAGGAATAGAGAGGGGGGTTCTGGCTCTCACAAGGTTGTGGCTTGGATCGTGTGAGAAGCTACAAGGCTCACACAGAGTGCAGGATGTACACACACTGTGTAACAAAGTAAAAAGAAAAGTTGGCAGTTTCAGTCAGGCACAAAATGTAATCAAAAATATATTTCTACATGCCAAGTGACACACAAGACATACACTTGCTTGCTTGCTTTGTATTTGCTATTGCGCACCACATTGTTAAATATCTTTGTTTCCTGATTGGCTGTTATTTTACTTTCAGTTAGAATATATAAAATTACAATGGAAACTTGCCACTATTCACAAAAAAATGACAGTATAACAAATAAGTCATTCTTAAGCAAACGTTTGTTTTCTTTTAGTATACAATAGAAGCAAAGTATTTAAGCATAATATCAAAGTACAGACATCTATTATTCAGATCTCTCTAACCTGCATTGGTATCCACCTCCTGCAGTCTGGCCACGGCAGCTGCTGCAGGCTGGAGCTGAACTTGGTGCCCCAGGGAGAGTGGATGAGGTGACCTCAGGAATCTGTGCCTCTGCTTCCACTGGCTTATGGATGCAGCACTGTCCGGAAAACTCCCTACAAATCTTCTCTACCGCCTCTCTAACCACCTGGTCCTTAAACTGTACCAGTCATCAGATTTTTCAAGAGGGAATAAAAGAGAGAGAGCGAGTTTGCTTAGTGACAGGGTTTGTCTCACCTGCTAAAAGTATGAAAGTGAAATGTGCATACTATGCCACATAGTAAAATTAGGGAGTAGTCCGTTTTTAATTTCTACTTTCTTGTACCTTTTCCATATACGAAGTGAACCAAGCTGGGGGCGTCTTATCTTCCACCTTTCCACCTTTAGCTTCATTAACAAGCACCTTTAAATACAATTACAAAATTAAAATGACAAATTAATACAAAATATGGTACATTTATTTACTTGCTGTAGTCAGAATAGTCAGATTACTTCTTGTTTGTTTAAATAGAATGTATTTTCACGTTCTAGTGATAACTCAAGTTTAACATCAGGAAATAAATGGGTAGGTGACAAATACATGTGTCTTATGGTGTGACAGCAAAGATTTTGAAAACAAACTATTTATTTATATTTTATTTATATGATTAATTATTTAATAATTACTATTTACAATATAAAATAGCATCTCAATTTTGCTGTCATGCAATAGGACACATTTACGGTATGTTTGTTAACTACTCAAAAATAAAATATTATAAAATGTAACAACTTAAAAGCAACAATAGTGAACAACAGTGGCTACATCAGTGTTTGTGCAAAACTACTGGGTTATGAAATCTTACCAATCCTTCCTCTGGGACTGCAGCCTGAACTTTGCGACTCACCACTTGTGCCAAAGTAGGGCAGTACTGAGGAGGCCTAAATCCTTTCTTGGGTTCTCCAACACTGCCGGGTTTCACATGCCCCAAACCCACCCCTGACCCTGGTGGTGGACCTGGTCCGGGCACCCTGGCTGTGCTGCCCCTCGTTTCATACACATTCATTTGTAGTCTGTTCCCCTGACGTGCAGCACCCTACGGGTTCAGACAAAAATGCCAGTGAGATCTCACATTTTATCAAAGCCATTCATTAAAATAAAAAGCAGTGTTACATATGCTCAATGGAGCGGATATCTGCATTTGCTGATTCTAAAACAATGGGAATTTTAATTTATTACACACAAAACAGGCTGTAATCAACCAAAGGATCACTCTTAACGGGTTATAACCAGCAGACATAAGCTTTGTACACTGTTTTTGTATATTGTTGACTTTAAAAGCAACATGTTTCAAAATGTTCCAAATATGATAATTGGTGTTACATTTCCGTCACACGCTTGCAGTATTCGACCAATCACTATGCACTGGTTAACTGGCCAATCATAGCACACCTCGCTTATCAGAGCGATGAGCTTTGTAAAGATTCCCCGCGTTTCAGAGAGGCGGGGCAAAGAGGAGATACAAACATGCACGGTATGTGGAAAATACAGCGTTTTTAAACATTAAATAGTGTATACACATTAAATTACATCTAAAACAAACGAGAATATTCGTTTTAGCCGTGTCATATGACCCCTTTAAATAGCTTTGGATAAAAACAGCTGCTAAATGAATGAATGTAAATGGAATGTGAATACTAAGCAAAGCAATACTTTTTTTACCTTCAGGGCCTCTTCATATTCCACTGAAAATAAGAAAATAAAAGTTCACGTATATACTTTAATACAGCCCATTTTGCCTTATGTTTTTTTGAAAATTGACTGGTATAAACATTTATACTTACATTGACTGTTAAGTGAGACCTAAAACAGACAGTTAGAAAAAAGATTACAGAAATATTTAACAAAATTGACATTGATAATGATAATAAACACTAGTATTTTGAAACCCCCTATTGTTTTTTAGGAATACAGAAAAGCTTCAGAAATGTAGTTTGTTTGTTCACGCTCACCTCTTCATTTTCCTCATCGAAATAGGTCAACTGTAAATGACACAGGCCGAAAGACCTCTTCACCTAAGAAACAATACCGAAAGTCAAAACCCACTTTGTGAAGCATGACACTTTGATACAATGTCTTTCTGTTTAGCCATCTGTCGCAACCGTATCGTTTACTGAACCCATGTCGCAATACGGTTTTATAACAGCGTTACATGACATTAACACGGCGCAGACCAGAATAAAAACAACATGAAGTCCGGACGCCATTATTGAGTATCCACACGTCTGTGATAGATAAATATGTTGTCTAGTAAGAGTGCTTTATAGGTTTCGAAACGCAGTCTGATCCCAAGGGCTGGGATCAAGACGTGACAGGTGCTTCGTCTACCTGGAGAGCCAAAACGGGTTAGTAAAAATAACCTATAAGACTGAAGGCAAAACATAATGTACTATAACTAATGATACCATGTCAACATGGCTGGTTTTTAATTCGCGCGATTTCAGAAACACGTTAGCATACAGCTCACATCTATGACAGCTCATGCCAAATAATTAATGTCAAAATAGATACAGTATAATTATATTTCAATCGGATCGGACTTGAGAAAGAAAAGCTTTGCGGCATCAAGGTGAGTAATCGGACTGACATCACCTCATCCTCTGCTGCTTACCATGGCCTCCATTGACTCCCAACTCTTCGTCTCTGAGCCAGACAGCAAAAAACTCTTCGCATTCCCCCGGAAATTCACTTTCACATTGATATAGAAGTCCATGGCGCAAATGTTATTTAAAGCGTTGCATATGTGGTATCATACAAGCTCTGAGGGCTTACTATGGCCTGGCTTCGAGATTTCTCTGATCAAAATGGTCCTTTATGTTTACATCAGCGACCTGAACACACCCACAGCATCAGCTGACAGGAAAATTACTGACGTCATTAGGTGTGTTCGCGACGCTGGGCTGAATGATCGGCCAATGACATAAAAGTACCGCGAGAGCGATGCGTAAGCGCTTTATTATAGGCAGGGAAAATTTCCTTTAGTGCAGTATCGAAGTAAATATTATGGCAAACGCTTTACATTATTTTAGGAAATGTATGTCGAATCCCGATAGGAAACACGTGTTTACATTTACGCATTTGGCAGAGGCTTTTATCCAAAGCGACTTACATTGCGTTGTATTATACATTTGTTTCTGACTATGTGCAATCCCCTGGGCTCGAACCCATGACCTTGGCATTGCTAGTGCCACGCTTTAATCACTGAGCACCAGGAAAGCGTGTTGATTCTTTAAAATATGCAATTCGTCTTAACAACAAAAACAGCGTTATTTTATTGCTGAAGCATTACATCTTTGCTCCAATTTTTTCAGTAATTATTTATTAAATTTAATAGTATTTACCTAATACCATATACTCCACATCTTATTTTAAGCACATTTCTTTTTATCTTGTAAAATCAAACCTCTGGTTAATACAAGACAAAGAAAGCACATTGCTCACCAGAGATTTGTATTGCTCTGTGTCTACAGAAGGATTATGCAAGATATGTGATCTATCCAGTTTTTCTACCCATCTGCTTTCTTATCTTTTTCCTGCTTGTTTTCCCGTCAATAGTGTAATTATATACCTAGTAAATTATTTTTATTTAGTTAAATTTACAACAGAGTTGTATTTTTATGTTTATGATACATTTTTATGTCATATTTCAAACAAAGGCATTGACAAATAAAAGTAGGTTCAACGGCAATATACTGTCAAATCTGCAGGGGGCACTATTGTCATTGCCTTGTGCCTTGACAATATTTATGGATAGAGGGAAGATGTGAATATTTAGTGTTATTACTGTATTTGAATTTTCTTGCTTTGTCAATGTTCTATCAATGCTTTTTATCTGTATTAAATGTACAATATCAGGAAAGAGACCAGGGATATACCAGTTTTTACTGAAAAGAAGACATCAAAAGCACACATATACAGTAGATATGATCACACAAATAAACATATACATTTAGGAATATATACAAATAGAGTTTAAATAAGAAAATTGGACTTAAATGTTGACCAATGGTTAGGCAATCAGACAGACAAGAACCACTGAAGTCACTATGAGGTCACTTGGCTATTAGCACACAAAACCGAAGCACAGTTTTTATGTCAAATTGCCGTTAAAAATTGTTGGAGAAAGTCCTGGGGCCTTAAAGTCTAAAGTAATTTAATCTATCCATTCTCTATGCCACTTAACCTATGTAGGGGTCGTGGAGATTGCTGGAGTCTGTTCCAGCCTATCTCGGCCTGAAGGCAGGGAAAAACCAAGTGGGCCAGTCGGAAGTAATTTAATCTGCAAACATAAAACAGATTCACAAAGAACAACCATTTTCTGCTGATAATTATAGTATGGAATGTTTAGGTCAGTGATGCCACTATTCAAGGAACATTGTTGAATTCCAGTTGTCTCTGGAAGTAATGAAAGACCGTTATTGCAGTCATATGCCCATTAGTTAGAGCATTTTAAAAATCTAAAATTCTAAAAAAGTTAAAAGCAAAAAACTTAAACACATTGATCATGTGGATTTTTTGTGTATTCGTATTGTAAAATAACTATCATTCGGGGATTAGCAATGTTCAGATTTTGGAATTCTACATTGTATTTTGTAGAAGGCTTTTCCTGTTTCCTATTTTCTATCAATTTAAATGTGTTCGTAATGATCCAGGCTGTAGCTATGAATTCTGAGAATTTATATTGCTCTTGGCCCCTTATCTTAAAAAGAAAATATAATAATAATAATTAGTAATTGTGGTGCCCATCTGTACCTGTGACATCTCTCAACTTGCTAAAGCCCTGCAGAACAAAAAGATGCCCGTTCAATTATTTTCCTGAAACACAAATGCAGCATCCAAACAAACTTGAGAACGGTTGTGTTTGTGCTTCTTCACAAAACATTTGGATGAGAGCATGAGGGAATTGTGCAACGGTTTGCAGAAATGCTGAGCGTAAGTATTAAAATTTCTTACTAAATTTTTTGTCTGTTTAACAATTGGACTTAAATTCTTTCGGAAAGAAATGCTATTGCGTTGCTAAAACATGAATGATAAGTTTAAGCATACGGCAGCTTTCTGTACATTTATAGATACTACATGCATGATAAAAAAACGTCATATAAAACGAATAGACATGAAAACCCTGTAGGATTTGGGGTCGTTTGTGGGTTTTAGGGGATCAACCCAGGTGGGCGTGGCTAAATAGTAATCTAGCAGTCTGTGGTTTCCTTCATCTATTGCAGTCTCACTCTCGACCGCTGTCTTCATTATCAGAGGCGTGGTCGCTTACATAATGAATTCTGTATTAAAATACTTGTTGATACTTCTGGGACTGATCTCAGTTATAATCAACATCGTCTTGATATGCATAAATTCGAATAGGCTTCCAAAATGCCTGTCCCAACCTCAAGAATCTCTGAAAGTAAAACACTCGGATAAAAGTCTGATTTTTGCCGACCTATCTCCAGAGGAGTACAAGACTGTGCGCGATTACATGTGGGCTCAGAAAGACCTGCGAATTTCCCATGCGGCCACAGCAAAACCCTCGGAGAATTTCATCTTTTTGATTGACCTTTTGCTCCCGAAGAAGGCAGATGCGCTGCGCTACCTGGATGCCAGAGGGGCGAAGCCGCCCCGGGACGCTTCTGTCGTGGTGTTCTATGGCGCGCAAGGATACTTGAAGGAGTACGTGGTGGGACTTTTCCCTGGTCCCCTACAGCATCGTGATGTTACCCAGGAGAAATACAAAGCTGCAACGTTACCCTTTACAGCCCGTCCAGTAACAACCGGGGAGTATGTGCAACTCTTCACATTAATGAATCAAGTTTTTAAAAACATTGAAAAACCACTGCGTGAAAGTTTTGGATATATCCCAAAAAAGAGGAATTTGCTTCCGTATGAGGGCATGCCTAGAGGTGTACAGGCTGGTGACCGCAAAACCTGGATATCTTTCTTCCGTGACTACAGTGGCATGTACATCCATCCCGTGGGCTTTGAAATCCTGATCCACCACCAAAGCAGCAACTCTTCAGACTGGACAGTTGACAGGGTGCTATACAATGGACAATACTTTGACTCCATTGACGACTTCAAAAAAAAATACGAAGCTGGTTCTGTGAAAAAAATTGTATTCAAAGAAATCCCGAACTTCGCATCACTGAAACCGAGAAATAAACCCTCTGGTTTAGGACCACAGCAATATTATCTTCAAGGTAAACGTTTCAGCGTTAGAAACAACGAAGTGGTTTATCTAAAGTGGAGCTTTGCGTTTGGTTTGAGCTCCCTGACCGGTATGAGAGTTTTTGATATTCGCTTTAAAGGAGAGAGGGTCGCTTACGAGCTGAGCGTGCAGGAGGCAATGTCTGTCTACGGCTCGCTCACTCCTGGAATGATGCTCACAAAGTTTCTCGACTCAAGTATTGGAATCGGTCGCTTTGCGCACGAGCTGGTGCGAGGGATTGACTGTCCTCACCATGCCACATATGTAGACACGTACCGTTATATTGATAGAAATGTCACGCTGCGCTCCAGGAACTCCATCTGCGTTTTTGAGCATGATATGGGCCGACCTCTGAGGCGACATTTTTCAGATTTTTTTCATAATGGTTTCGGCGGTATGGCAAACAGTGCGTTAATATTTCGCACTATCACTGCTATAGGTAACTACGATTACATATGGGACTTTATTTTCTATCAGAGCGGCTCCGTGGAGGCAAGAGTTCATGCCACTGGTTATATATCATCCTCCTATAAGATAGATGGAAGTCTGGAGTACGGTCACCAAGTTGCAGAAAATGTCCTTGGAAATATCCATACACATTTTATCAACTTCAAAGTCGATCTGGATATCTTGGGTAAGATACAGAACACATTAAAGTCACAATAATTTATGTTTGCCACAAAACAGGCCTTCAAAAATGACAATAAAGAAAATAAGTTGTCATAGGCTTAATTGGTACTTTTGTGTGTCTAATCCGCATATTTTAAATGGCATAAATTATGATGCTTATTTTAATTTTAGCCATCTGTCCGATAAGAAGAGCTAAAAGTAGAATGCATCCCGTGAGGATGACATTCACAGTCTCAAACATTTATTTATTCGTATGATTGTAGATTATTCATAGTCAAGTTCAATAAGCAAAGTATTTTTACTTCTGAAATGTCACTTACGTTATTATAATCCTTATTAAGACATTATCAATAATGCTTCATCATTGGCAAAACTCTCACAATCAACTGAGATCACATATATGTATTGGTGGTAAATTAATATGAGGCCATAAGATACAACAGTAACATTTTCTTTTCATTAAAGGTGTGAAGAACGTGTTTCAGACTAAAGACATGGTGTTCAAGGAGGTGGCATTGCCATGGATGCCCTCGCATAAAGCAAAAATACCACAACTGGTGGAGCACCAAATCATGACCGAGAAAGAGGCGGCAATGAAGTATAACACTAAAACACCCCGTTATCTTCATATAGCCAGTAACCGCACCAACCGTTGGGGTCACCAGCGTTCTTACAGGCTTCAGGTTTTTAGCTTTGCTGGCGATCACCTTCCTGAGTCTGAGCCTGAGGAAAAGTCCATGTCATGGGCTCGGTAAGGCCGATACCCAAACACAATATCTAGAGACATGTACATTTAGTAGAAATGCTGTTTGTGTTGCTTTATATAAGTTGAAGTTAAATAAGGTTTTTCTTTATTCTCTTTTTCTTTTGTAGGTATAAAGTTGCTATAACCAAGCATAAAGATGAAGAGCAAACTAGCAGCAGCCTTTATAGTCAAAATTACATGTGGGCCCCATTCGTTGACTTTAGCAAATATATTGAAGATAATGAGAGCATCAACAATGAGGTAAGTCAGTCAATAAATCAGTCAAAAGCCGACGGCTTTATTCTGAAATAACGTGTTTTGGTTATTGAGTGCAACATAGCTTTACAATGGAGTTACTATTCATTCATGTCTTTTCAAGGACCTGGTTGCCTGGGTGACCGTTGGATTCCTTCACATTCCACACGCAGAGGACATCCCCAACACGGTTACTGTAGGCAATGGTGGTGGCGTCATCCTCAGACCCCACAACTACTTTGATGAAGATCCATCAATCAACTCGCCTGATGGAATTTATTTTTCACCAGGCTCTGAGAGTGACTGTGAGTACAACAAAATGGCCTGTATGGAAAAGGAGATGTGCAGTTCAGCACTGGAGCCATTTACTTACCATGGCTTTGAAGGAGTTATGAATTTTGAGTAGAAATCCTCTTTTAAATTGTGATATACTGTATGTATATGCTCTTCACTGACTTTGTGTTTAACAATGTTAAACTTCTGCTAAACAATCATAGTTTAAAAAATGCTTTTATTTTTTCTAGGAAATTTATTGTGTGATGTGACCGAATTTGCCAGTTGAATGTCAACACAATTTCTTTTTCCCTTAAATTTTTTCTATTTAGACCACGAAATTTGCATAACATTTGTTAAATATTTCCGTTAGGCGGTGTGCTTTTTTTATTGTATTGTACAAATGTTTTTTTCTGAAGATTTCGAGAGACCGAGAAAATCACCCCTCAAATTCACTCAATTTTTTATATAAAAATGTTCATCCATGCAATAAAATTTCAAGGGTGACTACAACTTTGCTGTATATTTCTTTAAGTGCATACAATAATGGAATACATAGGTTGAATAATTTAAAATGAAAATGTTGTTATTATATTACACCAGAATTCAACATACTGCACATGATTTATACTAAATTAGAATGATACTTTGACCCTAGTTGATGTAACGTGCAATTTAAATCAAACATGCCATCTACTAAGGAAAACATCTGTCTTGGCTTGTTCTCACAGTGTTTCCCCAAGCTGTGGAGGCACACCATCCAAAATGTGTACTATTGGTATGCCTCCAAGAACAGGGTTGTGAAACATTGTTCTAATAAATCTTTTGTAAGAAAGCCTCTCAAATCAAGTATGAAGCTGGTTTAACCTCAGTATGGTTGGACATGGGACATAAAATATTATTGAACTGTGTTTTTATGTTATTGACATCATCATAAGAACCATATTTAATATGAAAGCTTCTTTGTAGCTGCAGCCATCAGATACACTCTAAAATTCAAAATATCATGCAGTGTAAATTTAGCCTGTAACATACCATTACAGTACATTTACTTTTATTCATTTTATTATTCATTTCCTTTATTTTATTTCACCTGATATTATGCGTGCTCGCTGTGACCGTGGCTAGTAACCGTGGCTAGATTGCTAGTAACATGCTCTACCAATTAAGTTTCTCTCTCAAGTACAGGCCCATTTCTACATGCATTTCCTATCTAAACCTATTAAGAGCATGACCCAAGATAGGGCTGTAAATTTTGTGAACTGAAGTTAGAAGATAAACTTCTGCCAAGATTGATGGTTGTTTTGCTCACTACTCAAAGCATACATGCTAGCGAAGACTGATGATGTAGATATATTAAACAAACTCCAACTCTCAAACAGACCCTCACACACACATACATGCTGTATTTATTCTGTCAAGACTTTTGCAGTTAATGAATTCCAGATGGTAAATACCAGAGCTGCAACACAGTAATGTCCATATTATCTCAAACAGTTGATGCATACTTTACCCTCAAACTCCAATAAACATTATTTAAAGAGTTCTGCCATGGATATCTGGACCTCTGGAGATTTGTCTTATATAATCTATAGGAGGCAGCCATTGCACACACTTTACAGACTGTACTTCATTTAGAACACTTTACGAGAAAATACTGTATCTGTAATAAATTCATGTTCGACATTTCAAACAACATGTCTCACCAAGTAAGCAATAACAGCTTATTCATAAACTGGTGAAAGAGACAAACCAGTATTCCGAATAAACTCAGTGACAGCATTTTCAGATCTGTGAATCTGCTGTATTTGAACTCAAAAAGAAAGAAGAACAAGTTGCTGGTGAGAGAGACCAGACATGTTTGTTATCATCTTGTGAAACCTTGACCGTTATGGGTTAAAGAGTCATTGCTAGGAATCGTTGCTTTGTTTACAACCGCCGTGTGACGTGTTGAAGTCACGTTTGTTCTCGTCTAGTCTCGTGATGGATTTACTTGCTTATTGTGGGATATTGTAAGGCGTGTCCTGCTGAATTTAATTGCGTGATTCAGATGGGTATTAACCACCGCGGCAGCCTCATCACGTGAAGACAGAAGAGTGTAAAGACCAACGACTCTACCTGTGTGACTCAAGCACACAGACAAGGCACTTGAGTATTGCACTTCAGTCTTAACTTTTTGCACTTCTATTTAGTCTCTTCATTTCTTTAATGTGTCTTGAATGTTCCCTATTCTCCGCTTTTTACTGTTTTTTAAATCCCTACTGTCACTACAACTTGTAAATCACTTGTATCGAAGGCAACGCAATGCTAATAATCTGCACACTCTTTCAGTATCCCCAACTACCTCAATTACATTTCCTATTGGTTTATGGAACTGCCAATCTGCTGTAAACAAAGCAGATTTCATCACAGCTATTGCTAAACATTCTGGACTTTCTCTTTTAGCACTTACTGAAACCTGGATCAAGCCAGACCGGCCGCCCTCTCCAATAACTACACTTTCTACCACAGCCCATGCATATCAGGGAGGGGTGGAGGAACCGGTCTACTTATCCCTAACGACTGGAAATTCAAAAAGCCAGCACCCTCATATGACAACATCTCCTTCAAGTCACATACTGTTACTGTCATCCACCCTGTTAAAACTCATGTTGTAGTACTCGCTAATACAGACTTATGTCCCGCCAGATCCCTACGCTCTGCAAACAAACGACGTCTTGTAGTGCCCCCCAAAAAGGGAAAAAAAATCACTCTGGCGTACCTTCTCTGGATCTGTTCCACATTTGTGGAATGATCTGCCCGCTGCTACAAGACCAGCAGATTAAGAATCGGCTGAAATCATATCTGTTCCGTCAGCACCTGACCGATTAGTTCTGATTTCTCTCTTTTCTACTCTTTCTATCCATAAAAAAAAACTTTGTATGCTGTGATAGGCTATATGAGACCAGTTTTACTGCGCTTATGGTTTTGTTGTCCTTATGTCGTTCCATTTGTTTCATTGTTTACCTAATTTGTAAGTGGCTTTGGATAAAAGCGTCTGCTAAATGACTAAATGTAACGTAAATGATTCAAGGGTGTAGTATTCCGGCATCAGACCAAAACAATATATCTTGGAATATTTTTCATTTAAATTGGGAACACCTGTTTTCTCTTAACAAGATGGCCAGTTCCTTCTTGGAAAAAACAGCCCCATAACATGATGCAGCCACTGTACTGAATGTCATGACTGACAGAGGGACTGGGACTCAAATGCGGGGAAAACAAGTTTAAACAAAACAACAGTTCAGGCAAAACAACAAACAGTCAGAGTTGGTGACATCAAGTGGAAGGAAACAATCCACTGGGAGAGAAGCTCGTCCCGACTCACTCCGAAGAGAGAAACGAACCAACTCGGGGAGGAAGGCTGTGCGGGGAGAGAAACTCAACCCATCCTGAAACTCCAATGCAGAGCTGAGGTGTCACCAACCAGGGTCCGGGACAACCTAACAGGAACTAAGGCACTAGGGGGTGGCAGAAAAACTGGTCAAAAGGTAAGACAAAGCAAAACTCAGGCAAGGCTTAAAAAACGAGACTGTGGAGAATAAGGACCAGGCAGTCAGTACTGGCAAAGCACATATACATATACAGTACATATACATATACTTATACCACGGGGCTGTTGAATGCTTCATTCTGATTGGCTGACGAACGTTCGACGGGTGTGCATTATTTTTCAGTTAAACGCACACCTATGAAGGTGTTCCAGGTCTGCTGACCGCATTACAGTCCCATATCACTTCGCCAAGTTTAGCCTACTGTCCACCAGTGAATATGTATTTAACAACAGACAAAGTGACAGGCAAATTCCATTGTCTGAGAAGAAATAACTATTAATATTTATGGACAGCATGAACATTTGAACAACAATGGCGAGAGCACTGTACAGGACTGTTCAGATGAAAAACTAAAGCATATATCAAATGTAACGGCAAACTACATGACACAATCAGCGGGTTAAAGATAAAACACGAAGCACAAAAATAACAACAACAACATGTTAAATTCGTCTGTGGAATGGGTAAACGGGACTTAAAACACACAGCAGGAAGCTTTCTATGCCACTGAGAGAACCGCAGCTGGCGCAGAAACCTCCATGTCACTTTTTTCTCTTAATACTTTTCTTATACGACAGGGGTGTTAAATACGACGAAAACAAATCAAATATAGATACTTGTCTTTTCACTCTCAGTGAAGCAAACGCGTGTGCACGTGCACTGTCTGTCTTCCTCTCGCTCTCGGAAAACTGCATATGCAGACTCAAGCAACGCCTTCAGATGAGATGCGTAAGAAATTAGTCCTACCAGCAAGTGCATTCCGGGACAAATACCATACAAATGTCTTGAGATAAAACATCGTAACAACGTCTTGTGGTATCGGAACAACGTCTTGTGGTGTTGTGACCGTGGTATAAGCGGAATAATTGACTCCGGTCCGTTCAATTATAGAAAGTTAATGCACACCCGAGGTGTAACGGCCACTCCGCTTCGCGTCGTGGCCGCATTACCACCTCGGGGTGTGCATTAACTTTCGATAATTGAACGGCCCGTCGTCAATTATTCCTTACATATAACACACAACGATCTGACACAGGACAGTTGAACAGAAGGGAACATAAAGGGAAGGCAATAAGAACCCAAACTAGAAACAGGAGGGGAGAGAGCGAAGAGAGAGAAGACAACGAGTAGAGCACGTGAAAGTCATAAAGCAAACGAGAGACGGGAGAGGAGAGAGATAAGACAATGAGTAGAGCAAGGGCTGTTTCAATACGGAGGTTCAACCAACACTGAGTTAAAATGTGAACTCTTGAGTTGTTTAACACCAAGATGCGAAACTTTGAGTTTTTGGTTTCGGAACAGCGTACCACAACTATGACAAGCCATGATCAATGGAGCTCCGATATTACAATTCACCATGGCAACGGCACCAAAAAAAAGCAACATGGCGGGAGAAAGTGCTTGAGAGCGAGGATTCCGCTCTGCATCTAGTGGATTTACTAATGTGCTTTAATGTGTAAATGACTTGCATTTAAATTGATAAAAAAGATAAATGTACCAATAAACAAACAAATGAATCAGTAAATGAATGAATAAACGAATGAAACAACAGAAATAATACAAATATTATCATGTTCTCAGTCCCCATCAGTGCTCTAGTGAGGAGTGTGAGACGTCATGGTGTATCTGGACACTTGTTAGGATGTCAGTCTCCAGTGTCAAATTCAGACTGATCATTGGTTCGAACCCTGCTCGGAGCAGTTTTGGGTAGGAATGGCTGCACGTCTAAATTAATTGTTTATTACCTTTATCACTTCATTTCTGCGTTTGTCTGTATTATTTATTAATTTCTTTATTCACCTTTATTTACACACTTTATTAAGTCATTTCTTATCCTCCATAGTAAACGACCATTTGTGAGAACAGAATGAGAAACAATATGCTCTGATGTAATACACGGCCACGATGGCTGATGTTATTGATGTAAGGATGGATGCAATATATTTTGATATATCTAATTCACTGTAAAGAAAAATGGTACAGTTTTAATAAAAATGCACGGAGAAATGACAAAATTCCACTCGGGTCCTAAATTCCTCTCCTGAAATCAAAGAACATCCATATGAATTAATGCAGCCTCTTCACATACAGGATCCTCTATAAAAGCACATATGACGTTTTAGTCACTGAGAGGGTCTCCGTGTGATCAAAATGTGTGCCATGAATGACTGTATTAATGAATGAATTAATGAGGTACACCACTTGCGCTTTAAAAGGGGGGAGGAGATCGAATGAAACTCTGGGTTTACCAAAGAAAACCTGCTCCCGACCAGGTTAGGTTCACAGAGTAAGTTACTGAGTTACTATGGTTATAAGTTACCTCTCTATTAGAAACGGGCTTGAGTTACCCCGCTTTCTCAGATTTGACATATCTCACATTCTGAAACGGAAAACCCAGAGTTTCCCTCATTTCAGGGTTAATGTACTCAAGAGTTTTCACTAAACCTCCTTTCTGAAACGGGCCCCAGGTGAGAAGAATGAAACAATAACGAGGAGATAAACAGGGTAACGAGGGGGCGGGGTCACAGCACAATTACAACAATTACAAGAAAAGGCATGGCAGGCTGTCAACCACACCATGTGCTCAAAAGAATCAAAACATCAACACAAGAGAGGAAACAAAAACACACTAAACAGGAACCCTGACAACTGGACACATGGATCTATTGAGACATTTTGAACTTGTAGCACCCATATTGGGTTTCTTTGTTCCAAAAGCTCCTAAAAATGTCGGAGGCTATCCATTTTTTTGTGCTTTGAAAAAATTCAATGTGGGAAATTGTTGTAAGATGTATGAATACTTTATGCACCTGTGTAAAAAAATAATATTTGAGAAAATGTCAAAAAATAAGGCAACCTGATATAGTAAGACGTTTGAGTTGTCTCAACAAATGTTTTTAGCCTTATCCAACTTAAATGTGTTCATTAATGCAACACTGATTTTTTAAATTTTGCTAACCATGTTGACAAACTGAAATTGAGTATTTTTACTTTGTTATATTATTAGATTGTACACATCCTCACCGCTCAAACACAAACACTTTGTGTTGAATGCACTTTTAACAGCACATCATGCCTCAACACTGAAAACATAAATCTGAATCATGGTGACACATCATTTTTTAAGAACAACTCGAAATACAACAGGCAACAATCGGCATTAATTAATTTCTCAAAAAATATTTCAACACAACAAAAAATTCCCTTATCAAATTCTGCTGCATTTCCCAGGCTGTGTGCCTCCAGATCCATAGAGTAAGAGATGTACGGCTGGAATTCTGAGAACTCTCAGAACTCTTCTGTCTTGCTCCTAAATTTCTATAGGTTACAAGGGTTGCACAAGTTCTGCATGCAGCTGCGTGCTATCTTAACTTTCTCAGCACTCCCACTGGGAATACAGATCATGATTTCCAAATGTGCTGCAGAAAGTTGAGCAACGAATCAAAGGCTGATTTCAGAGGCTGCGTGGGCAGTCTTGTGTGCAGTAACCGCCAAAATATAACAAGTAAAATACAATCACCTAAAAAGACAAAAATCTTTAATAGCCTATCTGGTTTCTTTCAATAATGTAGCATAATTTCGGTTTCATGGTTGATGATGATGACGATAATTGTAAAAATTTGACCGCAACACAAACAAAATTCAGCAAATTTAGGATAACCACAGGATTATCACAGAGAATCTAAGGAGTTGTTTTACACTGACATTACACTACTTTTACCATCATGGTGTTCTCCCTCTTTGAACCTCACTAATCTTGAGCAAACCTATGTACGTGCTAAAATATATGTGCATGATGGACTCTGTGCACAAGCGTTAGTGACTAACTTCCGATGTCGGGATATCAGTTTCCGGGTTTAATGTCTAAAACTTCTTAACATACCTGAACAACGAGCAGGGAAAATCAAATTTCAAATACTTTTTTTTATCACCGATATCAAACATCAGCATGATCTCAGAAAAGTTTTATGTGTCAGTTTGCGCTGCCTTGAGCTGAGCTGTTTCCTTATAATGGACTGCTATGGAGGAGAAAACACATAATGTGAGATTATTCATTTAATCAGTGCGGCTCGTTCTTTTGACAACAGCTAGTGTTTATATTACAAGTAAAATCTGACAGTTATGTGGTGGCTTTCCCCAGTCGTTTTTTTTAAGTCGTTTTAGAAATTAAACCGGAAACTGATATCCCAATCTCTGACAACATCAGATGTTCATCACAAACGCTTGTGCACCGAGTCCATTATGGAGAATCTGTTGTGGTGGTTTTAAAAGATTGCATGCAATATTTATTTTTAAATCCAACATAGATAAAAGAGTCACAATATATGTCTGCCCAGGAATTGACCATTGTTTTCATGATTACCCGCTGTTAATCGAAATCGAATCCCGAGATGTATATTTGGACTTGGCCTGAGGGCGTGAGATTGAACTGCCCTTTGAAGCACTCTGTCTTTCCTGTGTGTTTTCCTGTGTATGTGAGCTAGATTTGGCTCATGAGAACACAACTGTAAACTACATTTACAAAGAGCACAGTTCTGCAGTAGGCTTCAATTCTATGCAAAATGCTTTACCGCTCAAATGCATAACAATCCCTGATGAAAACCATATGCTGTGTTTTAGATCCTGGTCTCCAGCATGGAATGTTTTTGTGGTGAAACAACTTCACTTGAAAACCCGGTTCACCAGTTTAACCAGCACTGACCCGCTTGTTAATTCAAGCTGGTTTTTGCAGCAGCGAAATGAGGCATTTTATTTTCATAATGGAATGTTGGTGTCTATGAGCACCATGAGTATTTTTCACATGACTAGTCTGAAGCATCACCCTGGAGATGGCAGCTGTAAACATTGTGGAGCTCTTAACACTCTGCAGGTAGTGCTCTTATTTACAGTCTGTTCTGGACATGTTCCATCTTTGTTTTTCCACATGGTCCAGTTGCTCTAACCGCAGCTCTCAGAAGTTCGGCAACCCAGTGGAAAATTTGCCATCTAACAAAGACGTGAGACATTGCACGAACGGGCCTCCTAATGACCTAAAGAGCAGGAAGGTGTTATCACAAGAGGATGTTGCTGGAAATGAGCCTGTTACCAGGCCAGAGTAGGTCAAGGTAAACAATATCACATGAGTGTCTATCAAACTCTAAAAATATCCTACTAACTCTACTTTTTTTAATTGTGATCGCCAAACAACAGAGCTTCAACAGCTTATGATGGCAGTTACATTTGGGAAATTCCAGCGTTATGGATGTGACATTCTATGTCAAAACTTGAATATAAATTCCCAGAGAATGTATTTATCACCAATATATTGAATAATCCTTTATATTTTACTAAATATCAAACATCAAATCAGTCTATACACGAGTTCACTATTTTAAAAGAGTAAAAAATGTATGCGTTACAGATAGGATGCACGTTTTTGAGAGATAACACTCTGATTTCTGTGAATTAAAATGTGCAAATCAGCAATAATACCCAACAAATTGAGAAGGGATGGCTTTTTTTGGAAAATAAAATAATTACTAATTTTCATGCCCATTTATGAGGAAAATGGGCCGTTATAGATGTGACAATTCATTTCATGGACTTTGGAAAACTATCCTTTAAAACACAAAAAAAAATGCTTAGAGAGACTTTCATATTGACATTTGACTTGTATATGGTGAACACGTTTTGGTAAAAAAAAAAAGATTTTTCATCTGAAGGTTGACATTTGCATGGAATTGCCCATTTGATCCAATTTCCTTTAGATCATTTTTGTTGTGTGATGTTGATGTTAATGTAACGTTAATGCAACATTTGCAATTCTTCAAAACTGCATATGAAACCTTCCTAAATAAAGCATGATATGACATTGGTAAATATGTCTTAAACCTGATGTTTGTTGCAGTCACAAAACAAGTTCAAAGGGTTCTATGTTTTTGTGCAGAGAACACATCATGTCATCACCTCACTAAACTCATGAGTCTCTTTCTCGTAATCGAGAGCTATATTTAGTGCCTCAAACCCAGCACACATGCATGATACAGGCCACCTCTTTAATGACCACTGTTTAATGTTTGGAGACCATTTTCCCTCTATTTACTCCACAGAGTCCAAAGCTCAGGTGGTGCCCGGTGACTGGTCATCTAATAGAAGGATAAAAGGAGCAGATGTGGCTTTGTGCAGTTCATCTCCAGGCTGAGAATGTGGATTCAGTACATCATAATGCTGTCAACACCTGAAAATAAGATGACAAGATGAAAATCAGGAACTTGTTTCTGCTAACATTCCAATCCAAAGACTGAGAACGTAAATGAAAATAGCAATGGAAGTTTTATATGGTTTTGGAATAAGCAGTACTTTATACCTGCAAATGCATTATGGGTATGCTCAAAGCTGGTTTGCATTTGTGTCTACAATAGCAGACCTACGCACTACTTTTCTGTTCTTTTTTCCTGTCTGGTTTCACTTGCAAACAACAGTAGGAGTGAAGCTGGTATGGGTTGCTGTAGTGGGAGACTGGCTCAACTTGGTTCTCAAGTGGTAAGTGTTACCTTTTTTCAGTAAGTGTCTAGTATTAAATTGATGACTCATATTTTACAGTTCTTAATAAGCCATATTTGGGGACTTGAATGGGTAATAATTTAATATAAGGCAAACAACTGTTTATTTGGAATAATTACATATGGACATTGCAAGATCTTGATCTGCAAACCTTAAGATTGATATGGGATTTATCACTAATAACCAAGCATGAACATGTTCCTAATCTGATTTATTTAATTACTGAACAGGCTCATGTTTGGGGAGCGTCCTTATTGGTGGGTTAAAGAAACTGTTTATTATGGCAACTTAACTGTACCACAAATCAGACAGTTCCCAATGACCTGTGAGACGGGTCCTGGTGAGTCATGCCCAATGTTTCTCATTGGAATGATATACAATAGAGACTGAATCAAAAGCAGATTTCACAGCAGGTTCTGTTCTTTCAGGAAGTCCCTCTGGTCATGCAATGGGAGCTGCAGGAGTTTATTATGCTATGGTCACCTCACTGATGCCGATTTTGCAAGGCGGTGATGCCATGAAAAGATGGTGAGGGATCTGTCCTATACAGCTATTGCTTATGCACATTTACTTTATTCATAGGATTAGTTCAGAATGAAAATATTCTTCAATCACTATTTCTAAATAAAATGGATATTTAAAGAGGAAGGAAATCTGTGGACTTTATCTGGGGAGTAGTAAAAAGTGATAATAAGTGATATTGAAAGACGCTGTAACTCACGTTGCCTCCAAGTGAAACGGAAATACCTCAGTCAGCTCATTTACCGCAGCAGCTCTGCTTTATCTCCACCAACAATATGTTTTGTATATTTTAGTTTGATGTGTTAAGGGTGAGAATAGTTGTAGTACTGATACAATTATTATTATTACACCCTCATTTAGCCAAGACATCTCATTGAGATTATTCAATTTACGAGTCACTTGAATTTATACTAGACTTACAAAATGAAGTTGAAACTGGTAAAACTAGATTTTTTAAGTTATACGTGCAACTAGATTGTTCAAGTCCGTTTAATATCAATTCTAGTAACTTGTAAAGCAATTGGATTTAACTTACAAATATGAGGCACGACCTAACTAAAGTTTTTAAGTTGAAATAGGTTAAGTTTCATAGTGTATAGTTTCACAAGTTACAAATTCATGAATCCTCCTGTATTTCGCAAAAAGTCAAATGTGCTCAGTGACATCCACTTTATTTAAGTATTATAAGTCTGGGAGGAGCAATGTTTAGATAATCCAACCAATCAGCGTGAGAAGACGTCCGTATATTTAGCCTCTGTCCTCTATCCCGTGACAGTTTTGTAGCATCACTCTGAAACCACGTCGCCTCACTCTCGGCTGGTTAATATTTCAGTCAAAAAGGGAGAGCACTCTGGGTTCAGACAAATTCCAGACTTGGAGCCTTCCCCTTGGAAAGCATGCTAAATATGCATTTGTTGCCATATCTGATTACATGTTTGTGCAAACACTTTTTAAAGGAATAGTTCATCCAAAAATGAAAAATCTGTCATCATTTATTCACCCTGAGGTTGTTTCAAACCTGGATAAATGTCTTTGTTCCAATGAACACAAAGATATTTGGAAGAATGTTAGCAATTTTCAGTTCTGGGACATCATCCACTACCATAGTAGGAAAAATAATATTGTATTTTTTTGTTCTGTTGAACACATTATGAGATATTTTGAAGAATTTAGGAGAACAAAGAGTTCTCTGGCACCTTTGACTAGCAATTAATTCTTCCTACTATGGTAGTCAATGATGTCCTGGAACTAACCATTACTAACATTCTTCCAAATATATTTCTTTGTGTTCATCGGAACAAAATAATTTATACAGGTATGAAATAACATGAGCGTGAGTAAATGATGACAGAATTTTCACTTTTGGATGAACTATCCCTTTTAGAATCAGTTTAAAAATAAATACCAGTGCCTTCACGTAGACAATGAGCACCAAGCAACTTCATTATGCAAAAACACATGAATAATAAATTTACAATTTGTTATGCCATCCTTAAAAATCTGAAAAAATATTTGTTTAAATATTATTTTACCCTCTTTGTGTTTGCATACTAGGTGCGTGCAGGGTCTTCTTTGGACTCTGTTCTGGGGTGTGCAGATATGTGTCAGTCTTTCACGGGTCTTCATTGCTGCTCATTTCCCACATCAGGTCATTGGTGGAATTGTTACAGGTCAGTTACAAAATCTTCTTTATTTTTCCTATTAAAATGCATTCTTTGGCTCTATTTACCTTTAAAGTCACCATGAAATCAAACAGGAAAATTATAAGTGTTTTACACAGTGTTGCAGTGATTATTATCCAATGATTTATCCGCGCACACCATTATTTTCTTTTAGTAATTTGCAATTGTAATCTTTAATCAAAAACATAAAGCTCCTCTCCCCCTCTCAACAACAACTATTCACCACATGATGTAAGCAACAAAAAATAGGTAGGACTATACTCACTGTCCAATTGCCAGGCATTTTGAGCCCTCCCCTCCAGTCCCAATTTACAACAAACCAATCAAAAAGGGAAGGGCAAAATAAAGCCCCGCCCTACATTTTTTTCACATTTTAGAAGCCGCTTCACTCGGATACACATCACGATACGGAATAGAAGTCAATCTCAACTTCCATTTTATGGTGACTTTAATAGCTATTAAGACCTACATATCGACGCTGTCCTTCCAAAACCTTGGATGTCAAAATTCGCTGTTTTTCAGGAAATGGAACACATTGTACTTTTTAAATGATTCAACACTGTGTTGCCAAAGTTGACAAGCACTTCTTAATACTTTCTATTGGTTTGATATTTGCAAAACCCAGTGACAAACATGAAGGGTGACTAATAATAATGATTTATGTCAAAAAATAAAATTCACAAAATATGGAGATACAAGGTTACAGAAGGACAGCAGCGATGTAAAAAGGTGAATGTAACAAATAGTAGTACCTCTGTCTTTTGTTTCTTATCACCCCTGACTCAGTTGTACCATAATAAGCATAATGATTTATTTTTTTCTTGACCTACACAGGAATTGCTGTGGCCAAAGCTTTTAACAGAGTTTCTTGGATCTACTCAGCCAGTTTGAAGGGTTATATGCAAACCATACTCTGTTTGCTATTTGTTGCCGTTGGACTTTACATCCTGTTGGATGCTGTCTCAATAGATCCACACTGGAGCCTAATAAAGGCACAGAAGTGGTGTATTCAGTCTGAATGGGTCCATCTGGACACTACACCTTTCGCAGGCCTCCTCCGCAACACCGGTGCACTGTTTGGCCTAGGGCTCAGTCTCCATCTGCCTATTCAGGGTGATATGGATAAACATTGTGGAAACAGTGCCATCTATAGGTTGACGTGTACTGCAGCAACATTGCCACTCCTGAGCTTCCTAGACTCGTTTAGATTACCCACTAGCACTCATTCTCTTTTTTACCTGCTGTCTTTCTGTAAGAGTGCCACCGTGCCTCTGACCACCATAAGTGTTGTACCTTATTGCATAAGCACATTAGCCAATGCATACCAGAGAATTAAAGTACATTTAGCTGAGAAAAACACAACATGGTTTTTCAATTAGATCTGTATTTGGAAATAAGTTCTTAACTTGGGTTGCTTGTGAGTTTTTTTAATACACTCCAAGTAAATATTTTTTAATAATAATCATTGAATAGTTAAAAATAATATTTTATGTATTCATTTTTACAATGCAAATAGAATAGAATAGAATAGAATAGAATAGGGGTATTAACATGGAAATTAGGATTGATATATCTAAGTGTTCATTTGAATCTTAAAATAATTTGGAAGGAATTCCCATCATTTGTTAAGGTAAAACCTCCAAACGCTATGCAAATTTCATACGTAAACAGTGAAATGTTCTGCATCCGTTGTTTAAAATATAAAATGCCCCCAACTAGAGGTCCCTCAGTGAATCTCGGCCATTTTCCACCACTGACAGTAACATTATGCTATAGCGCCATCTAGTGACATGACTTTGCTTTTACCCGAACACAGCATGTTTTAATCATGTGTTTTACTTGACTAACTTTTGTAAATAGTTAACAGCTAGTGTTTACATAAATAAAAATGTTTCGTTAAAAAAACTAATCATTGCTACCTCGCGTTTGTCATTTAATCGCAAGACCTTTACGTTAAAAAATTCTACCGGAAGTTCTAAAGTGTGTAAACAGAAGCGCGCAGTCATGACCCGTGACTGTCAGAGATGAAACATTGTGCGCTGTGCGCGGTTAATGTACCCTCCACTTGCACTATGAAGCATGCTGTATTCGGGTTTGTTTTATGTAACTGCATGAGGAAATAAGACCGAAATTAAATCCTGCGAATCAACTCCACCCAGGCAGAATTGAGGAAGGTGCGATGCCGCGGCGGAAGGTAGGACTGCATCTTTCAGGCCAGCTGCGTATGTTTATATAGCGCCTGTGCTCAGCATCACAGACCTGCGTGCTCATGACCTGCTGCGTGGTGCACCTGCTCATCTCAGACATACGTGAAACTCTATATTTGGGTGTTGGGTGCCCATCTCAGTCCGATATTAAATTATACAAAGACGACTCTGAATGAATATTGTGGCAAAGTTTTTGTTATTGTTTGTGTAGGAAATAACATAACTTGTCTTGCAGCCATTGTGATGACCACAATTCATGTTCAGGCTAATGTTATCACGTATTAGGATATTAAACCTCATTTTCCCAATTAATATTTTGTATTTTATTCCTTTATACTGTTGGTTCATTGGACATCTCATGTTATACATATAAATCTAGTACTGGGGCCACAGGTGATCAGTTGCATTCTTTTAAAAACATTTGTGTAAAGCCAAAATGTGTGATTCAAGGTCTTTGTGACAAGGCTTTGGTTTTATTGGACACGTAGAGAAATGCTGGCAGTAGCTCTGATGGTACGGAGGACTCAGACTTCTCTGCTGAGCACACAGACAGCTCAGAGAGTGACGCCCACACGGTTATGAACACCCGCCTCACTCGCTCTTCAACGAGACTCGTCTCACAAGGTACGATATTACTGCAGCCTTGCTGCCTATATACGTCACTTAATAAAGGCATTTCAGCTTAGGTATGATTTATTAATAGTTATACAATAATGACTTTATAAGCCTTAATATATTTCAGATTTGTGGGGAATGTTTTTATTCATTCTCAAACTATAAAACAGAATCTCATCTCACCTGGTCTATGCCCAAAGTTCAGTTCACGTTTAGTCTTCTTTTTGTGATTACTCGTGGACATATTTGAATTAGTTGAACTCTAGACGAATTGAGTAAAAAATGAAGAAATGTATAAACAAACAAAACTTGTTTTTGTAGATTCCAGTCCAGTGGGGAACCCTGCCCCGGTTTCAGAAGATGTGAACTTTTCCACCCGTCGCGTGACCCGTAGTCAACAGCAGGGGGCGACAGCGACGCCCAAGAAATACCCCCTGCGGCAGAGTCGCTCCTCGGGCTCAGACACAGAGCAACATGGGGACATCTCAGAAAGGGGTACGAGTAAATTGTATGGTCCTTAATTCATTCCTTATCACATTTGAATATCTCCATGCTCTGCTTAGCTGTGCTTCTTTTATTTTTTCTTCTCAGTTTATGTCATGTGTTGAACATGCTGTATGAGTTCCAGTTATGTCATTTTCGTGGTTCTTTGTTAAGCCATACAATTTTTTAATCTGTGTATTAAGCTAATAAGGTAATAAATTAATGCTAATGTTCAATATACTGCTGGTACACTTTATAGAGTCCTGTCTTTCATTGTGTGGGTCATGCAGACAATAAACACCATGATGAGTCCCCTCCCAGAACTCCCACAGGCAACGCTCCTTCCTCTGAATCTGACATTGACGCGTCCAGCCCAAACGTGTCTCATGATGAGAGCCTGGCAAAGGAGCTGTCACTCAAAGAATCAAGCCTTGCCCACCGACCCAAACGACGGCGCTTTCATGAGAGCTACAACTTTAACATGAAGTGCCCCACACCTGGTTGTAACTCACTTGGTAATTAGAATCGAGTTTCTTTTTGTATTTATTTATGAGTTTTTCTGTAGACTTGAAGCAGAATGACTTAATGAGGTATTGAAATGCATAAGGATTTTAAATTCAACCTTCATTAATCTTTCAGGACATTTAACAGGGAAACATGAAAGGCATTTTTCAATATCTGGATGTCCGCTGTACCATAACCTTTCAGCAGATGAGTGCAAGGTAGAGCTTTTCACCCAACTTCATGGTTAATTTTTTAGAATATAGTAACAAGATCTGAAAAAAATCTTTTGCTCAGGTGAAGGCAGGCTCTCGGGACAAACATGTGGAGGAAAGGACGCTGTCGCAACGGCAGGATGAGAACCGACATTCCGCTCGGCAGCAGGTATAACATCAAGCTTCACGTCTTCACTGTTGTAATTGTTTGTGCCCCTAATAATGCTACAAATGTTACCAGGTTTTACTTCAGAATACTTACTGAATAAAAGTTTCAACCAGCACTCACATTCTCTGAGTTAACTTATATCCAGGCCCAAACAGAGCGACAACTGAGGTATAAGGAGAAAGTGACGGAGATGAGGAGGAAGAGGAATTCTGTACCTCTAAAAGATCAAAAAGATAAGTATTTGGTGAGTGCCAGAATACTCCTATGCTCTGTGTTCAAAGAAAAAATGATGACAATACTTTTCAAACGTAACTCTACAAACATATTCATCGTTTACACCTGATTGAAGGTCTCATTGGCACTGTACTGAATTGCTCTTTCTCCTTCTCTTGAGGATCACAAGCAGATGCATGGAGGCAGTCGGGAACCCTTGCTGGAGAACATTACAAGTGACTATGACCTGGAGCTCTTTAGAAAAGCCCAGGCACGTTCCTCGGACGATCTTGTAAGAGAGAATGCTCATCACACTTTCTCCCTGTTTTTTCTCCTTCCCTTTCGTTTTTCATGACTCTGTAAAGATGGCAGGCGGGCTGACCCCCTCGCACCACTGCTGTCTGGGTTATTTGATGGCCTACGCTGGACTGTCTCATTGTAGCTTTAACATTGGTGCTATGATACTCTCTTCCATGTCATATCAGTTTCTTTTCAACACCACCTTTACTTTTAATCCAAAAATGAAATTAGAAGATAAAAGATTAATCCTTTGAGTCAACATTACATGCTCTTTTTTCACTTGATTTCTATGTTTGGTGACTTTTATTTCTACATAATCGCATTAAATCCAGTTATTTCTCGATGGGTTTTCTGCTTCTTCATTCTCTCATCATACTGTATGTGGTAAGCTTCAGGGTTTTTACTTCTAGGTTACGTGCCATTTCCTCAATCAGACCTTTGTTTCCTCCGCCCTGATTGGTCCTTGCAGGAAAAGCTCCGGCTCCAGGGACAGGTCACGGAGGGAGGGAACATGATAAAGACCATTGTGTTTGGCTGCTATGAGCTGGATACATGGTACCACTCGCCGTACCCTGAAGAGTACGCCCGTCTTGGCCGCCTCTACATGTGCGAGTTCTGTCTCAAATACATGAAGAGTCAGACCATACTGAGACGTCACATGGTAACTCTACATGTTCACTTTATGTTCCCTTAAAGGGACAGTTCACCCAAACATGAAAATTCTGTCGCCCTCGAGATCTGTATACATTTCTTTGTTCTGATGAACACACAGAAAGATATTTGGAAGAATGCTTGTTGCTTGCAGTTCTTGGCCACCATTGACTACCATTGTAGGAAAAATGACAATGGTAGTCAAAAGTGCCCCAGAACTGTTTGCTTTCCTACATTCTTCAAAATATCTTCTTTTGTGTTCAACAGAACAAAGAAATGTATTAAGCAAATTTACCTACTGTGGTAGTCAATGGTGGCCAAGAACTGTTTGGTTACAAGTAAATGAAGACAGAATTTTCATTTTTGGGTGAACTGATCCTTTACTGTTTATTGTTAATAAAGAAGAGTATCAGAATGTTAATACATTGTTGTTGCATGCACATGTAACATATCACTTGCAGGCCAAATGTGTGTGGAAACATCCACCAGGTGACGAGATTTACAGAAAGGGGGCTATATCGGTTTTTGAAGTGGACGGAAAGAAAAACAAGGTAGAAGTTCTTCAATATATTTAGTTTTACAACCTAGGTCAAGTGAGTTGGGTACGTCTGCCCTGACTTGGTTATTAAGCCTCGCTGACACTGATGTTTGCCATTCACAGATTTATTGCCAAAACCTTTGCCTGCTGGCCAAGCTCTTCCTGGACCACAAAACTTTGTACTACGATGTGGAGCCTTTCCTCTTTTATGTCATGACAGATGCGGACAATACCGGCTGTCACCTTGTAGGATATTTCTCCAAGGTACTCTGTTAGGATTGGTTTGAATCCACTGACCTTGCAAGTGATGACTTTGTGATAATCAAAATATATCTGGATTTAGGAAAAGAATTCATTCCTGAACTACAATGTCTCCTGCATCCTGACCATGCCACAGTATATGAGGCAGGGTTATGGCAAGATGCTGATTGATTTCAGTGAGTGCAGTAGATTTAGATCATTTGTATATTTTTTATCCATTTTTTTGTCTTTGCTGCATTTACACTATTGTAAACAAAGGGTCTAATGCAGCTATACTGTATGTCGAGGCTTGCAAATAGATCATTTTAAAGTACTACAAAATATGTAAACGGAGATTTGAGCCAAATGTTGAATGTGGCAAAGAGGGTGAAATGCGCTTTCTGGTGATGCTTTTAGGTGCACTTATGGATTCTTGTTTCATGCAAAAGATCACCACCTCATTATTATGTAAATGGCTGATGTCCTTCCAGGTTACCTGCTGTCTAAAGTGGAAGAGAAGGTTGGCTCGCCTGAGCGCCCTCTCTCTGACCTGGGCCTCATCAGTTACAGAAGCTATTGGAAAGAAGTGCTCTTACGCTACTTACACAACTTCCAAGGCAAAGAAATATCCATTAAAGGTACTTGTTAAGTATTATGCTTCATTACCTCATTTATGTCTTATAAAATATTTAATTGTGATTTTCCTCCCTTGTTTCCTTGTTTTAACTCTTGGGATCAGAAATCAGTCAAGAAACAGCCGTCAATCCTGTAGACATTGTCAGCACTTTACAGTCACTCCAAATGCTGAAGTATTGGAAAGGGAAGCACTTGATCTTAAAAAGACAGGTAGATATGCAGGGGGCACAGTTGGTCATGTGGACCGTTATGTAATGTAATGTCATGGTATGTTTTTGTCTTATCTTTAGGATCTGATTGATGATTGGAAAACCAAAGAGGCAAAACGTGGAAGCAACAAGACTATTGACCCTGCAGCGTTGAAATGGAGCCTGCCTAAAGGAACATAAGAAACTTTGTCAGCATGCTCTTTGCTGTAGTTTAGCAGGCCTTGGTCACCGTTAGAATAGCTGAACACATAGGAAAGTGTTTTCTTTGTTACAGTAAGCAAGGCTGTGTTCCTAACTGTACTGCATACAACACTTGTCACACAGTTCGGTTAGACTGTACGTAAGTTTCTAGTTGCTGTATTTTAACCCTGAGACTCGTTTTTTAAAACATGTTGTGACACGTCGTAGACTGCATCAGAGAAACATAGACTTACAGCTGCTTACAGAAACTTAAAATCAATTTTATTCACCAATTTAACAAACAAGTTAAAGCAGATTATCATTGTTTGTTTTAACTTGTTTTATGTCACGGTAAAAAGCAGACTGTTAAATGCTGCATCTCTTAAATTTAGAGAATGGATGTTCTGACTGTTGGTTATATATTTAAACGGAGCATTACAGTGTTTCTGTCAATTTCGCAATAGATGGCATAAGGGAATGGTTTTTGAGGACAAAATTTGCCAATCAATATATAAACTATCAACATCTCAAAGAAAGAGCATTGGCTCAGCACAAATGGCATAGAGGAGATTTTGCTCATGCTTCAAATTAATCATGTGAGATATGTATTACATCTATAACATAAACCAAAGTCATTGCACTAAAATGAATAAAATATATTTTGTTACAATCATTAGTATGACTAAAACTTTAATTAGTGTTATTTTTAGGCATAGGCTACACGTTTTGGTAAATGTAATCTATTAACCCTTCATTTTACAAAGGCCTTTAATGATGAAATCTGTGGCAGCTTTAGATCAGGTGGCCAATTGTTATTCGTGAGCAGCCAGATTATATTTAGTTAATTTAGTTACTTACTAATAATGATGCACTTCACGTAGCTTTAACTGTCATATGAAATGCCAAGCATGTGTTGCAATTGCTTCTGTGTGTCTTTCAAAAAAATAAATAATTACATTTGGTCACCGTTAAACCTGTGTTCTTTGAGTTAATGCGGTACACATAGCAGAGGTGTAAAGAGTACCTGCAAACCATACTTGAGTAAAAGTACAGATACCTTGCAACGAAAATTACTCCATTACAAGTTACAAGTCACCAATTCCAAAACGCCTTCAGTAAAAGTCTTCGAGTATCTGATTTTAACAGTACTTGAGTATTTTACTCATACTGAATGTAGGCGCAAAGCACTAGTCCTCAACACTTAAGACACATGTCAGTGAAAAACAGTTGATTCGTGAGGAGAGCAATCGCATTTATGTTCTTAAATCATAATAAGACTGAACACCTCAAAATTGCAACAAATCATGGCCTACACCATAACCTACGTCTATTACAAACACCCAAGTCTCATTTAAGCTCAAGTGCTCATAAGTAAACCAAACTCCTTCAAAAAGGTCAATATAACGGATAAATAAAATAATGTTAAGTAAAATTTTAAAGTCAAAGCCTTTTTGCACTGGACATGCTGGTTTGGCCTCATCGCCAGCTGCAGTCATGTCCTCATTTCACATATAAACTGCCAGCGATTGACAACTACATGATACTGCACTCGTATTCACATAAAGAAGCCATGTTGACAAGTTTTAGTAAGTTAGGGCAAAATCCACAAGATTATAGTACCTTCAATGCCCTGTAAATGGCAATATTAATTCTTCAGTAGCAAAAATAAACTGCTGCAAAAAAAGAGGTGCCATGCAAAATGTAATGTGTAATTGCATTAGTCATTACAAATGTAGTGGAGTAAAGAGTACATATACTTGTTCAAAAATGTAGTCAAGGAGAGTCAAAGTAGCTAATATCTTAAATACTCAGTACAACTACAAAGTAGCCAAAAATATACTTAAGTAGCCTACAGTAACTAATTACATTTACTCCAATACTTTACACCACTGCATAGTAGCCTAACAAACAATGACAATGACAAAAGGGGGACAAAGTACCCATGGAAATGGAATAAGAAAATTAGTTTATCGAATATAACTTAAAACACCACAAACTCCAGTTGAATACACAAAAAATATCTTTCCTCTCGTTTAATGTAACCATAGAAATGGTTAGAATGAATATTTGGCAACCTAAACAGGAAGCAGTGCGTGCTCGTAGTAAAGGAAGCAGCAGTACGTCACTAAACTGCGTTTCCACAACACGGACACACGTGACGTCATTACTATAAACACCGTTGTCGGTCCAAACACTCTTAAAACATAAACAACTACATCCTTAACAATATGAATAAACACGCATCATGACAGAAATATTATTACGACGTTATCTTACGGTTTCGAGGCTCAGTGATATTTCAGAGAACAGGGAGGTCAGTGTTATTGTATTGTATAATATTTCTATTTAATAATTCGTCTAAATGTTAGCTGGCCACCGATGACAAGACTTCACCTGTGAATATCGCAGTTCGTCGCATTTCCCGTTGGTAAGTCAAATATTAAAATGGTCACATTAAGCCGTTGTTAGCCTCTTGTTATGCGTTATTGCTTCGATTCAGAGGCAGCATTAAGACGTTAAGCTTCGTCTTCTACTTAAACAGGTCCCGTTTTTTAAAAAACAACCAGAAAATGTCACAAATGGATGATCTCGTGACAAATGTAGCAGAGCTCCTCACGGCTGCAGTACAAGAAGTGTTGCACATCATGGGTCACGCTGTGTCCGAATATCAAAAGGAAGCTGCCAGAACACGTATGGAGAATCAGAACCTGCAGATGAAACTGAAAGAACTTCAAGAGAGGGTGGCTGTGGTTGCAGGTGATATTAAAAACATCTTTTTATTTGCTAACTTTATGTGCAGTACACTATACTGTAGAATGTTCTACTTTCCCAACATTTTGTAAACATCTTATATTTTCAGATGAATTTAACTTACATGAGCCGCATCCAGGGGAGAATCATGAGACATTGGTTTATCATGGCAAGTCAATGGTAGAAGACAAAGAGGAAAGCTGGAGTGACAGAATTTCATTTACAGAGAAGAATCATGTCCATCTAACGCCAACAGAAGACCTACATCATTCTTTACAAGGAACCTGTAATGATTCTTTAAACCAGCAAAGACCCTCATCCCAGTCACAGAGAAGCCCTATAAAAATCCTCAACCCTTCTTTACCTGACATCAGTGAAGAACCAATAACCAGCAACTCTGAGAAGCCATTAAGCATAACCTCAAGCAGGATCAAAGTGGAATCTAAACCAGAGCCTCTGGCTTGTTCTGTTACAGAGACAGACAATGTGACAACAGACGTTTTTAGCATTCCAGAGGGTCCCCTAATGAACGAACACAGCCAGCAGCCTGTTTCCACCAACGTGGTTTGCTATGACCAAACACATAAACTACCAAACTCCACTTTTGTCATTTCTGAACACATTCTTAGGTCACGAATAGAGAATACAGTGGATGTTAATAATGGTCCCACTATCAGTGGCTGGAGGGAGAATTCACACAGCTGCCACGTGTGTGGAAAGACGTTCGCATCCTCCTCCAGCCTCGGAGCTCACTTTGTGTGCCATTCAAACGAAAGACCTTTTGCTTGCAAGTGCTGCAACTTCAGGTTCAGTCGCTTAGCTGACCTGAAAAAGCATGAGCGCATTCATACAGGGGAAAGGCCTTACAAATGTTTCCTCTGTGGACGGAGATTCAACCGAACGGAGAATCTGAAGAGACACTTAAGGAAAATTCATAATGGAGCGGTGATATCTCAAGCAGTGAACTCAGTTATGGATTAGAGGATAAAAGACTAGACAAGAAGATTGTGCTGGCTGCATTATGATAAACAATTAGGCATTTTTAAAAATAGTTTCTCATGTGAAGCAAAACAGATATAGCTTATTGTTTTTCATATAAACCTCTCATCTCTGCTCAGTCCTTAAGACATTTAAAACTAGACATATCAATACAAAACGGAAGTCCATCTTCTTGGCTTGCTTCAGCTTCTCTTTTTCCTCCATTCCACACGCCACTCATTCCAGTCCAATAGGGTTTGGTCTGTCTGCCACTTCACTTGCTCCAGTTCTGGCATAGAGAATCAGAATCAGTTTCCCATATTTACATTTTCTCTATAGATTAGTTATGAAAGCTAATTGCATGTGCATCAAGCATTTTGTTATCTATGGAACTTTATTTCAGCAAGCATTAAACTGACCTTTTAGGAACATCCTAAAAATCTGATCAATCATCTTGTGACTTTTTGATACTAATTCCCATAGGTCTGAAACAGAAAACATAAGTGAACAAAAGCTACAGTACCATCCACAATAAGCTAAGGTTTGTTACAATTTAATTTGAACAAGCACTCACCTTTGGTGTTAGAGAGCTGATTGAGTGCCCCAGCCAGTGAAGCATCATTGTGTAGAACAGTCCTAAGGCACAAGGCCTGACATGCTGCCATTATTTCATCATGCACAGAAGCATCATTTCCCAGGCATACACAAACAGACCCTGGAAAGAGTAATCCAGCCCATAAATTGATTTTCTATGCGAACATGTAAATTCTTTAGTATCACTTTAGATCTACTACATCTTCATATATTATACATACATGTATTATGTCTAACCTCTGTTGACTAGTATATGAGAAATATATCAAAGAATAATCTTTGTACCATTTCTGATTCCAATGAGATACGATTTGTTGTTATTCTTCAATGCCAGTTGCAGATCTTCTGGCCTTAGGTCATAAAAAATCATTTTAACAGCCATTGGTGTTTTCACAATTATATCTATTTTGTTTTAGTGAATTTAAAGTAGGTTTGAAGTAGATAAACTGACTCTTGAACAATGTCTCCAAGTCTCACACCCAACTTGATTGGAACCGTTCTTCGAAAAGCTGCCAAAAGCAACAGGATTTTTTATTAGAGGCAAAAAGCATGAAACAAATTATGATAATTTTTATCAAAAGACGACGTTTAAAACGGCCTTTGTGATGTTGCAAGGGCATACACAAGAATACAGGCTCTTTCTGGTTGGCTTCTACCGGACTGAGCAGTTGACCATTAAGCAAGTACTGATGGAGGACGATGGACAGTCGAGCTTCATTCAGAGTTTCCATAACAACAGACCGAACAGCTTTGTAATTGGCAAACAGGTGGAGAACGGTGAAAAGGAAGAACAGGGTGAATGTCAACCTGAAAGCGAAAGCACAGGGCTAGCATAAATCGGTACACTATTTAGTACACACTTCATTCAAAGCATGCTTTAGAAATCTGAGGGTAAACTTACAAAGGGTTATCAGTTACTAGCGGGATGAGTGCCAGGCTCACCAGCAGTCCTGCCAGGTTCACCAGAGTTTCCTTTTTAGGACAAAAGGGTCAACAAATAATACATTAACATAAAACCACTGACACCAATTATGAATTGAATTTCCCACACGAAGGGGAATTCTGCTGGGAAAATATGGGAAAATGCCCTGTGGCATATTGAAAGGTGAGTAATAGCAACCTGGCTCCCGTCTTTGGCAGAGATATCAGCCATGTTGTTTCTGCGAGCTTGATGGACAGTTAAAGCAGCTCTGGTTGCACCACCAGCAACTCCTACAATGGACTATAATGACAGAAACGGAAAACAAGCTTGGATTTTAATTTTAAGTCATGTTAATAGGGCTGTCGAACGATTAATAGCGATTAATCGCATCCAGAATAAAAGTTTGTGCTTACATGATAAATGTCTGTGTACTGTGCATAGTAATTTTGTATTTATAAACATACACATATATGCATATATTTAAGTAACATTTAAAAAATAATACATGTTTATATATAATTTATATTATTGGTAAATATACAGTTAGGTCCATAAATATTTGGACAGAAGCACATTTTTTGTTATTTTAGCTGTGTATCAAAATGTATTCGATGTTCATTGTGAATACACTCTAAATAAAGCTGAGTGTGTGCACTTTAAGACAATATCCATTATAAAACTGTAACTCGAATACATTTTGATACACAGCTAAAATAACAAAAAATATTTGCTTCCGTCCAAATATTTATGGACCTAACTGTAAATAAATACATCTAAATATGTGTATGTTTTTGTGTTTATAAGTACAAAATTAATATGCAGTATGCACAGTACACAGACATACTGAATATTATGTAAACAAAAACTTTATTCTGGATGCAATTAATCGTTTGACAGCCCTGCATGTTAAGGAAGAGTTTCTAGGCCTTATACATTTTAGATAAATAAAGAAATGAAAATATTTCTAACTATTTTGATTTTATATAAATATTTAATCACTGAGAATGATCTTGTAAAATATTTTACCTTAAATATTCCAGCAACGCAGACGATAAGAATGAAAAAAGGTGGGAAATGGGGGGCTGCAATCTCCATGAACATGGCGATGTCATTAAGAATATCAGCGAAGAGCCTGAATATTTTAAAACAGTAAAAGACTAGTTCATTTTAAATATTTCTAACAGCTATAGGCTACTCAATTAAGTTTAAAATTATTTTACATCATCGGTCAATCACATACTATACCTCCATTTTTTGGCTTCAGAATCCAACTTGCTCCTAAAATAAAGGGCCACAATGAATCACTTCAAAACAAAACACATTCATGTGAATGTCCAATGAGATCAATTTTACCCTTTGAGCCAAGCAAAAAGTATCCTTCCCAACATCCCGGTTCCATCTAACAAAAACACAACATAGAAATTATATTTAAGTAGGGATTCAAGAAATAAAAGTAAAACAGTAAATTGTTCGCCTACCTCTGAGTAGCCATGTTATTGTGGCTGCTGCAACAGTTGCTTCATGATTTCCAACTCCAACACCCCTCAGAGAAGCCTGAGTAGCAAGTGTGCCTGACAGAGAGCTGGAAAATGCCTTGGGAAATAAAAGACACTATGTTTTTGGCTTTGCAATGATGTGTATATGTAGAGAGAGAGAGAGAGAGGGAGAGAGAGAGAGAGATGTTGTCAGTAACATTGAATCACATTGGCAGTGTTTTATTATCATTAGCAACAAGTGTAAATTACAAGACATTTGGGCATCAAACAGCAATGGCATCAGTGTTATGACCTGCAGAGTGTCCCAGAGCTGATACTGCAGATAATCCTCACTGACGCTCTCAGGATATCCCTGTGGTAGAAAAACACTCTGGAAGAGGAGAGATCGGTCAATTATGCGTCAGAGGGTTTATCTGAAAGGTTTGAATCACTTTCTTTATGAGTCACGCACTTTGAACGCGCCAGAGATTGAGTTTCCAGTCAGTCTGCTGTCCTCCGCATCTTTCTTTCTCCTCATCCTCCCGTCCTTCAACAGGTATTTCCAGGACTCCTGTGAGCCATAACGCTCCGTCGCAATCACCCCTTCACAGTTCTCCATCTCTGCTATAAAAGCATGTACTGAGGTAGACGAGATGACGAATAAAAAAGTAAACAACGGAGCTGTCTTTTGTTTTTACTTTAATTATTACTATTTGTAGCTATAGTCTGCAACTTAAATCATTTAGTTCAAAGTCTGTTTTGAAATTGCAGTGGGTTAAATGAGTCAATTGTTTTTAGAAGAAATACAACATATGACCGTTTTCCTCTTCCGTGTATAGTTTCTGTACGTCACGGGCATGTTCGTTTGCGATTGGTCTTTGAGCTCTTACGTAGGCACAATCACGGTCGTACACACAGGGGCGGAGATTCTGTGCTCAAGAACATCAGTAAAGTCGTCGTAATTATATTCTCATATTATTTAACACTTTATTGTGCCCAATGATTTCTTTTATTTAAATTTGACTGAAACAATTAATTGTTTTGCATTACGAGAGTATTACATTCCAGCTTTTGCCATTTCTGTATTCACTATTTTGTTACTTTATTTAAGGGAAAAATAAAGTTAGGATAGCTGTCTGGTCTCTTCTGACCTTGGCATCTGCCTCTCCCTAAATGTATCAGTGTATCCTGGATTCACACAAACTTACAGATGTCTAAACTGCTTAAGTTAGTATATAGCCTGTTTTGGTGTCAGATGTTATGTTAGTGTGTGTGTGTATGTGTGTCAAATACACAAAATTACACTGAGAAATCAGGGGCATTTAAATATCAACAGTGCGTTCTTTTAATTGCATTATTCGTTACTGCTATTCAAAGCCATGTACATGTAGATATATACAGTAAATAAATATTTTCACAAACAAGGTGAGTTATCTTCACATTTGGACACCAGAAAAGTAATAGTAGTAACATCACAATAATGCATTTTCAACTTCTAACCAATAAAAAATTACAATATTTTTGTTTACAAATAGAGAAATATAACAGCTGAGACCTGTGCCTAACCTTCAATGTCAGGAACTTGTGGTTTTGTAAACTGAAAGAGAAAGAGCAGGAAGTGTAGCAACTAGAAGTGTTGCTACAAAGTCTGTTTCAGTCACTCATGAGAAAACAAGGTGTGGTAAACAGACTGATAAACGTACGTCCTCAGGAATGTGCGGGGATTGAAAGAAATAGGTCTGAATAAGACAGAGGGAGGGACTGTCGAAAAAACGAGGAGGTGTTTTTCATTGTGTCATTTCAGCTAGTTTTTCTCACCCACACATCTTTTTGCTCACACTCCTTAAACAACTGGACTCGAGCTAATAAACTATTTTACAAAAAGAGGAAGTTTTGATGGGAAGTTTGTAATCTGGTTGTGACTGGCACTTGTGATATACTTCTTTGAACTTCTGTGCTTATATAAACTGAATGAAGCAGTAGCAGCTAAAAAAGGCAAGAATCACCAGAGATTTTTTCAGAGCAGAAACATCCAAACTTGGTTATTACATAACTGGATCACTGGCTCATCTGAGGAATTCCACACTGTTCTCTAAAATCAAGTCTGGGCGAGTCTGTAAGTACAAAGACAGTCTTTGGTTTCAATGACATGCTGCTGATGAGCATTAAATTGATAGAAAGTATTGAAACTAGCCTTCTCTTGTTCTTTTCATTATATCACATAACATCGCGAAATGGTGGAAGTGAGAAAGACATGATTATTCATACTTTTTCATACTCTACACTTATAAACTTAAATGTCCATTGAGATCTTTCTTTTTTTTTCATTGCTCTATTGATGTCAGTTTCTCTGTCATACCATGACTGTT
Source organism: Triplophysa rosa (assembly GCF_024868665.1). Lineage (NCBI taxonomy): Eukaryota > Metazoa > Chordata > Actinopteri > Cypriniformes > Nemacheilidae > Triplophysa > Triplophysa rosa. The sequence goes on along the minus strand of NC_079900.1, from coordinate 12,800,212 downwards.
TCTTCTGTAGTCATACCCGTTTTTCAGGCCTCAAAACAAAAATAACTCCATCTCCACTAAAAAGGGATTTTTTTATTTTTAAACCCAACAAATTGTTAGAATATTTATAGGTATTCTGTGTATGTCTTATATTGGTTTAAAAGTAATTCAAGAACATGTTCAATATGTAAAGTAAAAACAAAAAATATCAAGTTAAAAACCTGTTCAACTTGTTTTTAAATCACTGCACTTTTGTATCAGAACACATTCCATGTTTACTTCATATTCATCATTTGCCATTTGTTACTTTGAACAGAGATGTGTGATCCAGCTAGTAATAACCAACTAACACAAGTAAAGGTTAGTGATGCTTTACTTGAAGAGCATTCTGATGTGGAGAAGGACCTGCACAGTGTCATCTGCTGTAATGGACAACATAACATCTGCAGAGACCCAGACCATCGGAGATTAGCCATATGCAGCATCATATGTGGACTCTCATGCATCGGCATTGTGTCCCTTATCTACTCTGTCAAGGTAAATATGAGATATTAATTTAAGTAACCTACTGTGTGGACCTTATTTAATAATGCAGCTAAGCAACAGTAACATAGATACTGTTGGCAAAGAAAAGCACAGACAATAAGAAACAATGTGCACCATCAATGTGAATAGCATTTGCCAGTAATCTAAAATCTGATCCCTCTTTTTCTTTTATCCAGTCTAGAGAGACAAGAAAAACACTTCAGACACAAGACAATCTGAAAGTTAAAGAATACTCAAGAAAAGCTTTAAAATGGGGAACAGCCTCCATTGTAGCATGGGTGTTTTTAATTTGTATCTTTCCATTTCTGCTGGGGTTACTGTCCTATATTATGACCTTCATAGACTAAGACAGCAAACCTTTGCTCCAGATCTGCCATGGATTATCACTCACACTGGACAGACTGGAATAAGTCCACAAACCTTTTACACTGATCATTCAAATTCAATGTGTGTGCAATTATTTACTGCTGGTTATACGATTATTGCAAAATATTCAAAAACCTAGACTCCGTTTAATAGCTCTGACTGCACGAAGAACAAAGCATTTTGAATTCCCTATAAAGAAATGTCATTACGCGCATCAATGGACTCACAAACCACCCGCAGAGTCCAGACCAACTCTGTTAAAATATTATAATGAACCTTCAGCGAACTGTTTTTATTTTTGTTCTTAATCCAACATTGCAACAAAACATTGAGACACTCACAGAGAGCACCACACTTTTGTACAAACATCTATTACATGTTGGGATATGGAACTGGTTACATTATGTTCTACTTGTAAATATTCTGTATGTTTTAATACATTGTGCTTTTTTAAATGTTTTATATTGCCAGGGTTTGTAATAAAAAAGTATAACAGTCAAAACGCACCTATTCCATCGTGATTTTTACAAACAACTTGACAAAACAATACAATACAAAAAAAGATCGAGAACCCAAACATCTATATGAAACTACTTTACACACAATCCAATTTTTCTTCTTTGACCAAACACTACAAGCAACATCATTAACCATTACATCAAAGGACACTAACAGCCAAAAAATAACAATCAAACTATTGATATTTATTTACAGTACCTGAGTAATACCACAGATCGCATTGAAACCTTTAATCCTTTATGCCATTAAATGAACATCACAATTCAATCTGAATAATGCTCACCGCATTATTTTCAAAGCTGCCGCGGCAACTGTTGTAAAGGCCTTTGTGCTCTGACTCTTTTATGAGAAACAAATTCAAACACACACAGGGTATCCTGAGAGTGTATTCATAAGGCATTCATTTCAACCCAAGAAGAGTTTAAATGTCATCGTGAATACACTGAGGAGGATTCAAGGTATGGTGATTTATCAACTTATTTTGGATACCGAGATGTGGTTACATTAACAGTATTACTCATTTTATGATGTAAACAAGTGCGAATCCTTTGAAAGTTTATAAAAAATAAACCAAGCAGTAATACAGACGACTATACAGCTTCACAAAGGAATTTCAGATGTACAAAAAAAGAAAAAACAACTTGCAAAATATGGTACATTGGTACCACTAATGCAATTCAGCCATTATATTTTAATGATACATTGAGGAATTTACAGTAAATTACAAGTTCCCATTCAACATACACGAGGAGCACATAGTTTGGTACAGAACAACCACGATCCCTGCCTCAGCATGCAATCTGCTGGAGAGCCATCCAGGTGTCTAGTTCCTGAAGCTTGGAGCAAAGAAGTGAATCCAGCTCCTGCACGGTAAGCCCATCCTCCACTTTAGAAGAGACCCCTAAACCTCGTCTAGTTCTACAGATGGCAGCGTTCCCTCCTGCTTTCCTTTGGGCTGCTGTTCCACCGACCAGAGGCTTCTTGGGCTTCCTGACCACGCCCAGTTCGGGGAATTCAACGAAGCGCTTTACCTTTTTTTGGCCAACAACAACCTGTGAGCCATCTCGCCGGTTTAGAGCCACCTCAAATATGGTTTCCAAACGTCTGAAAAACGACAGAAGCTTAATTCACCCAATGTAAAAAGATGAAATATTTGAAGATTTTTTTTCCAAGTTGCCCTGATTCTCCAAGTTCCATGCAAATGGAAAGTCATACTTTCATGTGCACAAGCTTTAGAGCTGTGACCCTGTCTGTTACTGCGTCCCAATTTGCTTACTTATACCATGTCCTTAAAGTATGTACGGAGTTTGTTATGGAAAAGTATACATTTTTGTGCGCAATAAAACTATGCACACACTGGAACATTCTGACTCAAAACAGAAGTGAATGCTGTTGCCTAGACGATACTGAGTAACAGTCACAATGATCAAAATACAGCCCTTCTTTGCATTGAAGTATTTATTCACTATTTATTTATTTCTTATGTAATGTTTACTGTATATTTACATTTATTTATTCAATGAAGCATCTCTTATTTAATTTTATTAATGCAGTGTAGCGTCACTAAAGTCCACCCACTCAGTTTGTGTTTGTGTGTCCATGGATCTACACTTTCACCGGAAACAGTAGACTCATTTCAGCATACTATGATTTGGGACATATTCTAATTTCGAATGGATAGTATATGAATTGGGATGCAGCATGTGAAATCCAGGCTGAAGCTTCGTAATCTAATTATGAGTATAATCAAAGTTGGATTTGCTGTAGCTCAGTGGTTAAGAGCATGGCGCTAGCAACGCCAAAGTCATGGGTTTGATCCAAGGGATTGCGCATGCTCAGAAGAAATGTATAACACAATGCAATGCAAGTCGCGACTCGCTTTGGACAAAAGCTTCTGACAAATGCATAAATGTAAATGTAATTATTTCAATATTTGACATGACCATACTATTCTAGTCAATATTAAACATAAAGGTTATATTTTTACAGAATGTTGTTTACATTATGTAGGATGATTTCATATAGAAAACAGTAAATCACAAAAAATACTTTAACTGGGTTTTCACAGGCAGGGTCACATTTGTGACCTCTGGATCAGAAATGAGCTGACATAAGGTTTCCAGCAAGCTTTGTGAAATCCCAGAAATTGGTTCTAAACTGGCGTGGAGCTGGTAAGTTGCTTGGTTGTCAAATCAAAGTTTGTTTAACTTGAGTCAGGTTTTAGGCGAGATTTAAGTTCATTCATAGATAAGTCAATCTTACCCATCAGGAGGTTTGCTAAAGTTTTTGTTGGTGTAGATTTCCTCCACGCTAAAATCCTTCTTCTTTATCCTGTTAAAACACACAACATGTATCTTTGATAAATAAAAGCGGCAGTAATAAAAGCAAAACAGTTTCGCTAGAAAATAAAGAGTGAAAGTTACCACTAAGCAGTCCGTCTACACATACCTGATGACTTTAGGAAGGCCCATCGGAGTGAGATTATTCTGAGGTTTTGGAATCTTTTTACAGATACGAATAGAAGACACCTTTCCTCGCCTTTCCTGACCTTCCTTGTTATCCGTCTGTTTAAACAGAGAAAGAAAATTAAATTAGGATAAAACGCTACATTTTTACGACTCCAAAAAGCAAGCTAAAAGACAATTACATGTAACATTTAAGCATTCAGCAGATGCTTTTATTCAACGCGACTTGAAAAAAGTTGAGAGAGCATATTCACGGAAAGTCTAAACAAGTCTGGTACCTTGATTTCAGAGTCTGATAATGCTTTTTCCTCTGAGATGGAAAGACTAAAGCTTGATCTCTCTTCTTCATCCATTGCTCTCCGACACTCCATTTGCAGTATCTCATGGTCTCCCTCCAAAGCACTTTGTGATGAACTTGAGGAAGAGAGAAGGATTTTAACTTCTGACTTGCACCTTTTTTAAAAGCTAGTTTTATTCACAACTTTAGTAAAGCAGGAATCATTTGACAATATCAAGATGCTACATAACACAACAACAACCAAACACACCTGTTATTAAGCTTCAGGTAAGATAAAGCGAGTATACTTGATGAGGGAAGTTGGAATCTTATAAATTACCTGCAGATTGATGACACAGAGGCAGAAGGTATCTCGGGACTGGGAGTGACAACAGTGGAAGGATCAGTTACAGGATCGGAGGATGTGAGAGTGGATGCAAAGGGGGAACTGCACAAGGATGGTGATGAGGATGTGACGTAACCAGAGGTAAAACAGGAGGCATCAGAATGTGCGCTACCTCGTCTGTGGCTTGAGCTTTTGGACAGAAATGCTAAAGGACTGGACAGAAAACACGAGGCAAGAGCTGTGAGATAGTTGGAGGGAAAATAAGGAGAGGAGGGGGCACCCCTACTAGCAGGGTACACCTCTTTACGGAGACACAGGGGGGCAATCTCTCGATCGATCTCCACACTACAGACGGTGTGCCGGCGAGTACGCTTGGACGGAGAGTGCAGATGGGAGGGAAGTGGAACTGCCATGCTTTTTTTGGTGGGTGAGGTAGAACCGTTTTCATGCGTGTGGGACGGGGGTACGTTACAGCCACTAAATACAAGGAAGGGGAGTTCAGGACAGGAGTAGCTGCGCAGGAGGCGGTTGGAGCCGCTACCTGACGACGACTCTACAGAAATGGCTTCCAGCATCTTTTCTGGGATTTTTGCCTCGTCCTTGGCTCCAATGACGTTTTCCCTTTGTTTTCTTTTTGGTCTGTTTACAGTCTTTGTAGGTCTGTTTGGACTTCTTTCAGACTGCAGTGAAACTGTGGATTCAGGATGCAATGGTGGTGATGTAAGCCTCTTTTTGTTTTCTCTTGCTTCAGGTCCGCAAACTGATGTCATCTGCTCCTCGCCTGCTATGAAGGTCATTTGTGATTCACCACAGGGCCGATCGCTCTGAAATAGTGTTCTTTTTGAAGGTCCACTAGGTCCCGCTGGATCAACTACTGAAGTTGTACTGTAGTCCTCAAATTTATGCTTGGGTGGACGAAGTCTCCTCTTCTGAAAAGACACCTCACCTGCAGTTTTAAAAACATGTCTTGTTTTTCGAGCTCTGGTCTTCTCACCCTTATGTTTCTGGAATTCTGATGGATCTGGTGGCCTGGATTCATAGTTACAATCATTCATGGTGTTCATGTTTCTGTGGTGCAGGCTCTTGTCAACCTTTCCTGTGGCATTTTGAGAGGCTATATCACAATCACCTTCATTGCTAGAGGCCAGTAATGACTTGCATTTGATTGTTTTTCTCAAATTAGTTTTCACAGTCTTTTCCTGCCCGATTTCTGTGGAGTCACAAGACTCTGAGGTGTCAGAATTCCTTATCTCAACATCTGCGATATTGCTTGTATTGAGCTTTTGTGCTGTGGAAATGTCTTGCCTCTTTTTCCTCAACTGAACACAAACGATATCCTCCTGATTCTCTTCAAAAGTGATGCTGCTGTCATTTTTATTCTTTGCCCGTCTCAGGCCTCTATCTTCGGCTTTCCGCGCTTGACGCTTCCGCTTTGCCACCATGTGTTTCTGTGTCTCAGTTCTAAGTGCTTCTCTGCATCTCTTTGACCTCACATGCACAACAGAAGTGCTCTTTGGAGGGTCTGATACGTCAGTGGAGCGGTGCATCTGTTCTGTAACATTTATGGAGTGTAAATCCTTCATCCTATCATTTAGAGAATTTGGCCCTGAAGCAGAAGATGCCAAATCAGCAGCAGTTTCTGATGTATGTTTAAACACCTTTCTAGGGCTTTTCCTTAAAGCCAGTGCACTGGATTCTTCAATGCGGCTTCTATCTTCATCTTTCAAGAGAAAATCAGGGGAAGTATTAGAAGAATTAAGCTTATTTCTGGTATTTTTTACAGTACTGTCTGCAAATACAGCATCTGACTCACTACTATCTCCACAGGCTGTGTTGCTATTGGCATGACTTGACCTATGTAAGTCATGAGTAGAATTTGACATTTTTTCTGGGGACGGAATTGAATCAGAATTGAGGAAAGTGCTTTGTGTTGTAGGACGGGGATAATTTCCATTGTGAAGAACAGTTCGCAGTTGGCTTGAGGGACGGTCTGTTTGATTATTTTCTTTGTGGGCAACCCTCACATCATCACACACTTCATTACATTCCAATACTGGTTCATGGTTGCTAGTTGAAACCGTTTCAAAATTCAGCCTCTGTGCAACTCGGCGACGTTTTGGAGAAGAGTTACACTGCACTCTTTCTGAAGACAACCTTTTGGAAAGCAACCCGTTTTTACATTCATCATCTGTTGTCTCTCCTTCTTCAGTCCAGGTTGAACTTTCCTCTTTGGACTCAATGAGCCGATCAGGATGTACGATGGAGGACAGTGTGTCAGTGGGCTTAAAGAGCCGGACGGGGCTCATGACGATCTCAGTGAAACTGGCCATCTTGGATTTGAATGACTGCAGAAGCTGACCGATCTCCCATCTTTTGACTGGAGAAGGGCTGTCCGGAGATTCCCTTTCCATGAACTTCTGGTCATGGGAATGGTCCTTTGTTGAGTTGCCATATGCTAACTGTGGGGTCCCACAGGATGACGCCAGTTCGACATGATTCCTAAGATAAAAACATATCAGATATATTGTTTAAAAAACACAATCCATCTTACTAGTTTAGCACAACTAATCCTGAATAGCATAACTCACTCTGAATATTGCTCCATCTCAGCCTCAGCTCCAAAGCTTGTCTGTAAATAAAAAATAAAAATGAGCCAAATTTTTTTTATTTTGCAATGCTTCCAGTTTCCAACATGACAGCACAACACTGCTTTATGTTCCATGCCTCTCTCTTTTCACTTCTCTTCCCTTTTGTATTTGCATTTTTCTGAACGACTCACAAAGGTGTGTCACTGTGAGGTCCACTGTGTGTCTGTCTTCACTTGTTGCCACCTTCAGTTGGCTCTTATAGGTTTGTACAGTGAAACAGAAGCTTCCTATATACCAGAAATAACTTGTTTTTGTCAAAGACAATGTGACATACCATGCTGTTGCTCTCTCTCTCTTGTATAGAGATGAGCTCAAGTGTTGAGGTTGTGGTGACCGGGCATCATTGTTGAATCGATGCACCCTGAGGCTTCTTTCTGATCCTGGGGAATCAAGTTTTTCTTTTCGCTCAATTTTTATTGCCAAATCATCACAGCTGTGAAATAAGCAGATTCCTTGTTAGCTTTTCTACCCGCTTTTAACATGTATATTATTATATATATTGTATTTTATGATTGCATGCTTTATTTTACTTTGCTAGAGCACAATATCTGTTAACAGGCAGCAAGGTATACAATATTAATTCATACACTTGTGTATAAGTCTGAGTGATTTTGTCAAGGTAAACCATAAGCACAGCAAAAACCTATGAGTGAATCAGTTAGCATGATTTTCTCAATTACAAAAAATAAACGGCCACACTGGGAAACAGGTGTACCAATAACGATTTCGTTGGGGAAACGGTACTACACACTATCCGTGGCAAGGGGCGCATAACGGATGCAAGATAGTGAATAACGTTACACCTGTTCTGAATCACTTCTGCATCACACTCTACATAAGCAATTAAAAAATAAACATAGCGCATAGAAATAATGCGATAAAAAGTAATTTACATGATTATTGTATTTGATCACAATTTGATTAAATAGAATCTGCTGTCAGAGTAATCTTTTTTATTAATATATTATTTATTGGCGCTAGCATTAAATATGTAATATAACGTAATACAATAATATATCAAATATATACGTTTCCACTTGACACATTGTCATACTACATTCGTCAAGTCTTTGTTGTGCTGACATGTTTGTTTTACATCTAAGTTACTATATTGTTCGGGACAACATTCAATACTTATCTTGAACTATTGTTAAATTCTAACTACTAGATTTCTCTCTGATCGCAACAGTGTGTAAGGTTAGTTAGCATTGCGGCTAATCGAAATCAAGCTCCACCGTGCCAAAAATTACATCAAATAACTGTTCGCCTAATCATTTATCGTTCACACAGGCTCAAACCAAACCATAGTCAAAAACACATATTATATCCTGAATTACCGAAACACAAAATACATTTTTCGGCGGGTAGAAAGAATTTGGTTTGGTTCTCGGCAACCGCTTCACTACAGCAAGTGTCCAGACACTGGTGCGGTTCTGTGTACGTCGTCGACGTAAATTGTGCTAACTGAGCTATGCTGCTATCTACGCATAAACCCGTCAAATACAATAATTTTGAGAGAGCGCTTAATTTTCTCGTATGTTTAAGAGGTAAAAGTGAAGTTTAGGTAGACAAGCTGCATACAAACCTAAAACGTGTTCAGGGAAACATGCGGTGAATGCATATAAACATCTCCTTTAGGCGTTGTTTTTAAAACATCAAGTCGATGTCGGTGTGACATTTCCATGCCGAGCGGCGCCCGGGTTTCACCATCGCGCTACACTCATAAGGTTCAGACGTAATCATTCGGTGCGATCGTGTTCCCGGTCTGTCTAGAAGCCAATCACAATTGTGCACAGTATGACCATGGCCCGCCCCTAGAGTACGTCAGAAATTCAGCCAATTACAAATGCCAGAGACTAGCGTAAACTGCGTATGGGTCTGTATATGCTTAAGGGTAGGATCACATACTGCTCAGCGCTTGGCGCTAGTGTTGTTGATTACGCCATCACAGATTTAAATCCCTCCTCTTTACGTGCATTCACAGTGAGACCAGTCTACCTTATCAGATCACCGTCAAATAAACGTGGTCCTAAAGAAATTTCATAGAGCCAACCAAAGGCCCAGCAATCTGATCAAACTGAACCCAACACTTAAATGGTCACCAAAATGTGAATCTGAATTTATTAGCGCAATTAGCTCAAAAGAAATCTCCAACCAAATTAATAGATTTCAAATAACACAGTTTACGACTAGCAAAACTGACATAAATACTGCTGTACATCAAATAAATCTTATTTATGATAGGTGTATAATTAAAGCTAACCTACTATATAAAAACAAGAAAACTAAACTAAAATCTGGTGATGAAATCTGGTTTGACAAAGAATGTAAAATTAAAAGAAAACAGCTCCGACAGCTCTCCAACCTAAAACACAGAGAGCCGCACAAAAAAGAAATCACACAAAACTATTGTGAAGCACTTAGGGACTACAAAAATACAATCCAATACAAAAAAACAACATTACCTTAACCATACTCTCAATGAAATCCAAGACTCTATTAATAATAATCAATTCTGGGAAAAATGGAATAGTCTAAATAAACAACAAAACCAGGATATAGCCATACAAAATGAAGAACTATGGAAAGACTTGTTGTGACCTGTTCAGAGAAATCTCCTCAGATAGTCTTACACCTGATCAGAAAACCCTACAAAATAAACTAAACCGGTTAGAATCGATAATCAAAAACAACCAAAATCCTTTAGACTATACGATTAGTTTGAAAGAATTAAACGAAGCAGTAAACAAACTAAAACCCAGGAAGGCATGCTGTTTAGACAACATCAGAACAGAAATGTTGAAGCACAGTCCTACAGTGATGCAGGAAGCTCTCCTAAAACTATTTAATCTGATATTACAATCTGGACACTTTCCTAAATCCTGGAATACAGTCTTAATACAGCCACTATACAAAAGCGGAGATAAATTGGACCCCAATAATAATTCGTCCCCAATGTGAACTCGTACGTAGAGGGTTTTGACTAGAAGGGATAGTTACCGCCACTTGGGCATGCGCTCTTCAATACTGCATCATTTCTGTCACGCTGAAAACAGTTGATTAATATTTTTTTATTATTGTAAGGTTAGGTTTAGGGTGAAATTTTGCACCACTTCCAGCCGTAACTGTATCCTTTCTAGTAACAACCTACATAGAGGCCAAAAAAAGCAGATAGATTTTGGGGTGGCAGACAACAAAACAAAATATTGCGCTGTAAAATTGTAGATAGAATAAACACCTAATTATACATTTATATTAGTCAGAAAAGCTAAATGGAAATAATCTGAACGTCAACTTGGACCCAGCCAAAAAGTCTTTATTTTAAAACGCATCGTGTATAAAACACTGGTGCACAAACTAGTGAATGTGTGTACACACAAGAGCAAACAATAATTCAGAGAAGCCCACTCAAAATGGCAGAAGAAATAAAGATTTTGAAGGTAACAGGATTCATAGATCACGAGTAAAGGTCGAAGTCTATTCTCCTTGAGTTGTAGAAAGCGCCACCTTCTTGGTCAATCCTTCTACAGTATACACCATCCTTGAAGTAGCCCTCATCCACCCAGTCCTAAAATTAAAGTATATGCAATGTTTTAATACATTTTTATTCATAACATCTCATTTTAACATCTTAAATATAAGGTACAATAATGTAAAAATGTAAAACATGTAATTCTGCACCAGCAGTGGAAACCAACAGAATCGAAAAATGATTACTTTTCTAACAGTTTTTCTAAAAACACAATCAGTTTGTCAGTGCAAGGATGAGAGACAGTCCAAACTTACACCATTGATAAAGCCAATAGCCAGGTTTCCATCACCCTGGTTTTAAGCGCATTTTGAAATTTCGCCTCAGAAACGACAAAAGTTTATACACTCGCTTGAGGTAATAATGGGAGAAGGAAAGGCATTTGCAGAATAAATTCCTCCAAAAAGTTATGTAACTGCACTATAAGATGGCGTAACCTGACTAACCAGAGTACTGATCTTGTTACACACTACACAGTATCTGAAATGTTATTATGGTCATTCTTAAATGCCTTCGCAAAGTATTTCTGTAATTGAATTGACTGCATTTCCCAAACAGCAGGCATCCACAAAAGCACCGCTTTTATCGTGTTTTGTCTGCTTGTGCAAGTAATTATTATATATGAAAATGATTACAATAAGTGGCTTCTCTTACTGATATTTAGTGCCAGTTTATTTGGAAGTGACGGTTGACTAGCTGGATGAAACGGTGCTTATTCGCAAATGTTTTATGCGATATTCCAATTTTGCACACAGGCTAAATTCGCAGCTTTGGATGGAAACCTGGCTAATGTAGCTATGTAGGGGCACTTGGACTAATATCGTCACATGAACTTGACTAATGCAAAGTATTTTAACATAGAAAAAGACATCTGCACCTTTAAACAATCAAAATTATTTACATTACATGTGTGTTAAAGCTTGGTAATAGAGCATATCTACTGTCTTACCTGCATCTGTTGGCTGCTGAAGGGCCCATAAAGCTCCGAGTTTTCCTCATTCTCCCATTTATACTCCCACATAACCTCATCACTCACTGGAAAGGAACAAAGAACACATTCTTTTACAGAAAGATCTGACTTCAATTATATGTGACACTTCAGTCAAGACAGCACAGTTCAAAATATCTTAAATGTTTCAATGAATAGTTTCACAGAAGTCAAGTACAATTCATTTGTCTGCAACTGGACAATTCACCAAACATGAATCCTAATCACAGCACCACTTAAACATTCTCACCTCTGCTGTTGTCTTTATCCTCTTCTTTCTCGACATGCTTTTCATCAAACTTTTCAGCAAACATGTCTAGCTCATCTTCTTCATCATCATTGCCATCTTGTGTCTTTGACGCCTTGTTTTTGTTCATCCCCTTCAGCTTGTAGGCCAGTTTTTCATAGGTCTGCTGATAAATGTCAAACTGTCCAACCCCCACCAGTCTATCTGCTATTGCTGTCAGCTTGTCTAATTTATCAGTATCTCTGCTTTGAGTGCCTTCTTTATCCTCCTCTTCTTGTCTTGGTTTCCCCTTCTTCTTTCGTCCTCCGAGACCCCCAAGTCTCCGAAGAGCAGCAGCCACTGTTTCTCCAGGCAACATGAGTTCAATAACAGCTTCTATGAGTTGATAAAGACTGTATGTAGCCAGAGGGTCTTCAGCTGGTTCTTTCTCTTCTTCTTCTTCATCTGTGTCACTGTCTTTCCTATGCTCCTCCCTCTGTAACTCCTCCTCTGCTTCATCTTCATCCCCAGCTCTTCTCCTCCGTTTAGCTGCAAGGCCTTTCTTCTTCTTCACCGGCTGTTCCTTTATCCTCACCTGAGTTAAGATATACAAGGGTAGTAAAGATACATTATAAAAACACTTCTGATTGTTACTTAAATGTTTGATCCAACAGTTATTTCTCATAATTAATGCAAATGTACCCAGTCAATATTATCTAGCCAGTTGTCCTTGATTTCTTTATCTTTGTTGATAAAATAGTTTCCCTCTGAATCAAAGTATCCCTCCTGCATTTCTTCATCCAGGTTAAAAGGGGTGATGCGTACCCCCTCATCATAGTCAATAGTTGCCACCTCCTGACCTGTAAACACAAAGACACTAAGGGTGGGTTGCACCAACAAGGATTAAAGTAAATAGAGTTAAGAGCTAATCTAGGGTTTGTTGATACTAGTTTTATTTTAATTCAAATTGCGTTACACCACTTAATTTTAAACCGAGATTAACAAATTGTGGATTAAAACTTTAACCTGTATTTAAACCATCATATGCGATTAATTTTTGTCCACCATTACAGATTTGCCAGTGTAACTAAAGATCAACAGTGTTGCACTGTCGTTTATATGCTGCACATGTAAAAAGGAAATAAACAGCTTGTGCATGTAAATGAAATGTAATTTTCTCTCTCTGGATAATACGTTGATCATCCATAAACACATTTCACAAGCCTTGAGGGATATGACAGCGCACGGATATCATTATCCTGCAGCTCGCGACTGGAGCAGACATAAGAGCGCAGTACGGGAATCACGAGTGGGTGGACCTCTGCCGTTAACGCCACGAACGGCCCCAGTAGGCGATTGCGTTTCCGGGGGTCGTCCTCGGTCATTTTCTGGGGCTGTTTGCGGCAGCACCGCCGGCTTAGGTGCGCCTGTTCAGGACCGGACCACAATTTAGACAGGGAGCCCACAATACTGGTGTCCCTGGTCACTGGTGCCGCTAAAATAACTACTCTTCTCAGGATGTCAGTCATTTCCGTTTAATCACAGAAGTTGTACTTGTATGTATTGCATAAGAAAGCACGGCATCTTGAACTTGACGCCTCACAGCCGACCACCCAGTTTATCAAACCGCCGTGCCCTCACTCTGTGCTGAGGTGTTTTATTTATTTACATTTTTATTTACAACAAACATATCACTGAAGCATGACATGATGCTTATGTATCTGTTTCTGATCATTTTCCCACACATTTTATCATAGATGTGTTTTTTTTTTATTTAAACCACCTCAGCAGCAAGTTTAAAATTAATCCCTAACTGAGAGATAAATCAGTTTCAAATAATGGAGCAACAGAATTGAAGTTAATCTAGGTTTAATGTAAAATTAAAACCCGGATCAAATGATATTTTAAATATAAACCTGATTATTTTTAAACAAGGTTTACAGTTTTGTGCAACAAAATTATTAAATAAACCTTGACTTAATCTATATTTAAGGCTAATCTTTGTTGGTGCAACCCACCTTAAAACAAGTAATATAAAAAAATCATAAATTATAACATCAGACTAATAGATTTTGCAAATATATATATTTTGCCGTATAAATATTTTAACAGTAATGCTTACAGAAAAGATCAAATAAAAGGGAAGAATTTTGCAATGTGAGTTGCATAAAATCAAATATTCACAAACCTTCCACATCATCACCGGCAAGGATGTCATATTTGCTGCTATTCTCTTCATCTCCAGCATCTTCCTCATCGCTGTCCAAAGAGTGTTTTTCTTTAAATCTAGATCCTGGACCACTTACACCATCCACCATCTGGAGGACATAGACATAATACAACAAAGCACAGGTAATTACAACACTTCATAGTTTATTATAGAAATAATAAAAATAACATGAATATGTTTTACACCGATAACAAAGGTTTTCATCCATCTTAATCACAATGATACAAGCAGCAGAAATGTGTCCTTTCTGATTTTCATGGAAACAGCAGCACACACTGACAGTGTATGCATAAACATAACAGAAAGATATAGCACTGACCTTTCTTTTTGGAACATCCTCTTCCAAAATAATCTTTCCATCTCCATCCTCGAATGCCACTTTCCTTTTCGACATGCTAACAGAGACAAAAGGCATTTGACTGTTTGGTTGTGTGCCTTTTCATTTAAAACAGCAAAATACGCACATTCACATACATGCAAACAAAGTAAATGTTTTAATATTAACATGATGCTGGTACTCTATAACAGATTAGACTAATATAATCTGTAAAATCATAAAAAGAGAGGTTTAAGATTTATATGCCAATAACAGACTAACAGTTACATGCAAAAGTTGAGCACAAGTGACTGTTGTTTATTATACATACAGTAAACAAAATAAGTTACTTGCGATATACAGCTAAATGTACACTTAAAAGCATTTATACGAAGACATCTCAGATAAACTAATTTTGATGCCCACGGTATTTGGAAATGGGTCAATATAAGCCTGCTGTAACGTAACACGAGCGAACGCTACGAGTGTCCACGCAGAGCGTCAGATATCCAACGGTTTAAAAACAACACATAATGCAGACTTTAGCTACATCTGGAGACACGTTTGTTGCATTAGATAGTGGATAATTTGTCAAGTATGTATAAAAAGCGTGTAAAATGAGTTACCTGGTTGCTATCCTCCCCGCTGCGCCATTCAAGTAAAAAACTAAAACCGGAAAGACGTCATTACTGTGTTTCTGCGAGACTGTCGTCTCGAGCGCCGCCTTGAGGCAAAGCGTGTGAGTTTTCGTTGCTTGGATACTTATATTTGACAACATTCTGTAGTACGTTTATCATTTTCCGATCAGTTTAAAGGAACAATACGGCATTTTTAGGAGGATCTATTGACAGAAATACAATATAATACACAAAACTATTTCTTCAGAGGTGTATAAAGACCTTACGTAATGAACCATTTTGTAATACCTTAGAATAAGATGTTTATATCTACATACAGAGCGGGCCTACATACATTGAATTCACCGCCATGTTTTGTACAGCAGCCCTAAATGGACAAACAACTCTACAACGCGCGTTTTCTCTTCCTCTCCGCTGCGGTATCGTGGTGAAACGGATCGCGGGGTGATCCGTGATACGTGCGGGATGATCCGTGATACGTACGGATCGTGCTCTCCGGTGCGGAACGCATGTGACCCGCGGATTAACTGAAAGTTTATTCATCATTGAGTAAAGAGTAAAACGCGCTCTCGCTCTCTCTCCAGATTCAGCGCCAACGCGCTCTCGCTCTCTCTCTCAAGTATCTGGACGAGTACAATATTAAAGCGGTTCCAGATAAACAATGACGCTCAAAACTTCTCCGTCACACAGCTAACATTACAACAACAACATATCTTGGTATGTTAGTATGTTACTCACGTACTGATCCGAATCAAAGCAACCTCCTCGGAGGTGATTTTTAGACGATCTTTCTCTCCAACGTCTCTCTGCTGGAAAGTATCTCCATAGATATCTGTGAGTACATATCTGCTAAAAGACTTAGTCCTAACGTGTCTCTGCTGGAAAGTCTTTATAATATTAACGCAGGTCCTAGCTCCAGCCTGACTTTTATGCTTCTTTTTAAACTTAAAATCCACAAACCTTTTATTTTATGTAATACATAAGTCATAGCTCTTTCTACAGTCCTTCTAATGCCCGCAAAATCTCTTCCCTGCGTCAACATGAGAACGACATCTTTTTGTACTGTGGTGGCCACCGTCGTGTTTGGACTAAGCGATTCGTGGCAAATCTATAATACAACGCTAGTGGCCGCTGTTAATTAAGAACTGCGCCTTTAAGTAACGTTAAATAGTAAATAGATATCAGAGTTAACTTGGCCGTTTTCTCTCTTGTCAATACATTTTAGCTTTAAAAGCTTTTTTTGTGGGATGCCTTTTAAATGCATAACACACAACAAAGTAACCTTTAAATTTCCAAAGTGGCATCAATTGTCCAGAACCTATGCAAACGCACAGTTCTGCTCTGGTAAATATTTTACGAGTGCATGAGTTGGATATATAAACATGCATCTTTTTGTAGTTGATATATTTGAACAACTGTTTTATAGTTTTTCAATTGATGAATACAACGCTTTTGTTCCCATGCATGCTGCTGTTGAGTCAAAAGAGAACATCACACCGGCTTTTGTTACCAGGAAGTGGGGCGCGTTATTTATATTTCAACGCTTGCCAGATTGACGTGAGGGCGCGCGCTGGTAATACGAAACTTATAATATTACCTTTATACCATGTGTCGGAGCATCGGCGTTTCACTTCAAGTGGTGTTTTCCGCGATAAATAATCGGAAATAAGATACTAACAAGTAAGTTGGTGCACCTGACAAACATTTAATCGACATGTAACTGTTTTTCTCACGTTGTTGCTTTAATCTTTACAACCAACGTACCTTCTTTGTCATTTTACGAATCTTATACATATGCTTAAAGAAACATCGCATTTCCATTCCAATGTTTGCAGCTTGCTGAATGACTGACAGTTCCTGTGTTAACCAGACAGACGAGTTTCTTATCTCGTACACTATGAGATGTGCCTGTCATTTGCGCGTTTGTTCGTATTTCTATTCATTTCTATTATTTCATTGCTAGTCCTTTAGCTGAAATGTAGAAACAGAAAGACGACAGGCTTTAATGAAATAATTTTTCATTTAAAGATCCTCTTGTGTTCGTATAGGACACGGCTGCACGCCAGGTGGCGTTGTAATGAAGATCCATGAGAAGATTGTAACACACTACCTGTCCTGCACTTCACCTGTAGATAAAGAGGGATACCTCTACAAAAAGGTAAGGGTTCGAAGAGAAATACAGATTATAAGAAAAATATAAAGGGAAAACAAAGTATTTCTCATTTTCAATTCATAAAGCAATTGCCGACAGGATTTATGTCTTAAAAGCATGTAATTTTTGCTGTAAATGAGCTCAGATGTATATAACAAAAGTAATAAAGCACCCTAAATTGAACCTCTGGTGAATCAGGGCTATTACACTTATTCATACTGGCTAATTAAAAGCATGCCACACTGGCCTACTGGCCTACTTCTTTATAAGTGACACTAATCCAGTTTTGGAAAATACATCTGCTGTTACTGAAAGCATAGGATATTGTAATTTATTCCTCTTACGTAATCTTTTTCTACTACTTTTGAACTATTATTTCTTTTCCACAGAGGGAGAGAAACACCACTTACCTGCGACGGTGGTTTGTGTTGAAAGGGAATCTGTTGTATTATCAGGAGCGTCCAGGTGATCGTAATCTGTTGGGCGTTATCGTTCTGGAGGGCTGTATGGTGCAGGCATGTGAGACGGATGGTCAGTTCTGTTTCTCCTTGGTGTTCACTGGACCAGGCCTTCGCACATATAGACTTGCCGCTGATGACCATCTGAGCCAGGAGAGTTGGATCAGTTCTCTGCTTTGCGCCAGTCACCTCTACCTTTCAATGATCGTCAAGGACCTGCAGAGACGCTACAAAGGTGAGTGCTTTCAGAATGTCTAGATTAGAAAACGCTAACAGGTATTTAATTGTAATCTGTTTTATATCTGCTGTCCATTCAACAGAAGCTAGAAAAGAGAAAGGCATTTGTGATCTGATACAGACTGAGGAAACATCTGATAATACAATGGCTTCCTGGAACACAGGACACCCCTATTTCGGACATGGGGCTTCCGTGGTACCCAGAGATGGGAGAAGCTACAGTACAGGTTCAGTACCGCCTTCATCTATGACAAACAGACCCATCAGTTATAGTCTTCAGGCCCCTCCTGTTCCATTCAAAACCAACAATAAGCGATCTCCAAAGCTTTGGCCAAAGAGAAACGCCCATGTCACACCCTTGAATAGTCCAGCACCATCTTATGGGGAGTGGCCAGTTGTGGGTTTTGATCCGTTAGAGGAATTCAGTAAACTGCATGAGTACTATGGAAATGAGATTAAGGAACTAAGAGCTGACTGGCTAAAGAAAAAGCGAGAGGAAGTGGGATACATTGAGGAGGACCTCATTGACCTTGGTTAAATCTTATTGGAGCTCAAGGCACACATACCTGCATTTGATCATATTAATATCTAAATAGTAAATCCTGCTCTATAACCAAAATAAATCATGTACTGTTAAAATAGATTTTATGCATCACTAGCTATGGATGCAGTAAATGTGATCTTGGTGTCTTTTTAAGGTTCTGAAAGTACAGTATGCAGTGTAGCACTGACTTCTGGTCTTGGCAACTCTTCTGTAAAGGGTTTCTCATTTCCCCTCTGTGGTGTACATATCAGCCTAAATGATCATTAAACAGAACTAAGATCACTGTAGTCTTACCCTTAAGTTACCTACGTGCAGATATTGACAACTGCAAATGGGTAATTTCTATTTAGAAGCCTGCAAGTATATAAATAAATTAATTGTTAACTTTATTTCCTTCTTTTAAGATTGTGTTTGTTGTATATTTGTGAATGCAAAATAGTAGTTATTAATGACTTGCTTGTTCTTAACGTATGTGTTGCGGCAGCCTAAACGTATGTGATTGTTTTGTATTTAAAGAACAATATTCATTTATCTTACAGTATATGAATGTAATTGAAGTTTTAGTATACATAGCATGGCCTGGCTCAAAACATCAGTGTGATGTTGTGCAGAGGATTACATATGCCAGTGACTGTTTTATAGTTCTGCCTGTCTGAATTTGTTTCACACAGTTCAGGGGGTTTCACAAATAAACCAAAATACACACCCTGTTTAGTCTTCCTCTTTCACTCTACCTCAATTCATTGGTGATGTAGTGTCATTTGCAAATCTCTTCACACTTTTAGGATATTATACACAATATTTAACATAACAGGTTATTTAATTAGGATTGGTTGTGATAATTAATAAATGTTAAAGTAAAGTACAGCTTTTGTGTTGTGAGATTAAAAAAGAAGCCACTAGATGTCACTATACTTCAGTAACTCGGTAGTGATGGTGTGGCCTTCAGTACCTCATTCCAGCTTCCAGTTAACTCTGAGGTGATAAACAGCTTGGAGGAGAAGAAATCACATTACACGCCATATGACCTGTATGAATAGGCATACACGTTCACTTTGACAGACCATAAACAAAACAAAGACAGTTAACAAATTGTCCAAAAGTGTAAAGACTCAAACTCGGTGGAATGCAATAAAATCATGTCACTTCAGTATGCTTCAATGGTGCATTAATCATTTTGTGTATTTTATTTTAATTGTGTGTATGAAAATCAGCAAATCATGATCTATAATAATTCAGATTAAACCCCTTGTCATACTTTGACCCTGTATTTCCCTTCCATCCTTCCGTCTTTCATTACAGGCTGCACCATATATAGCTGTAGGAGGACTGTGCTAATATAGCGTAGGCTGTACCATACGTAATCTGAGCACAAGCCTAATCACTAATGTGCTTTAGCATTATTTTATGAGTTATCAATTGGGGGGAATTTTTTAAAAGAACAACATGACATCAGTGTTTCAGTGGGTGAACCCATAATACACACCTCACAGTGAACAAATGTAGTTTCAGTTAAAGTGGTTACAGAATGTTTTTTAACATAAAAAGCATATATGAATGTTTTGATGTATTTTTGTATGTTTGTTTGTTTTGCTGTGTGTTCTTTTTAGTAATATTTTGGTTATGGAAAGCACTCGAGTTGTCTTTAAATGTCTTATATTGAAAAAATGATATATAACATATACATGGTATATAACATGTAAGGGAGAATGTACAGGCAGCCGGCTGTTATCGCAGAAATAAGCCCCGACAGTGTGATCAGGACCCGACGCGAAGCTGATGGTCTTGTATCACACTGAAGGGCTTATTTCATGATAACAACCGCTTATTACATGGCTACTTGCCACATGAGAAAAAAATAGACATGAAATGTGAATTTGAAATATGTTATTAGCTCATTTTTAACGAATGCAGACCTTCCGCAAGGAAAAGCCGTTTACTTTTGGTTTTACGGTAAGAAACGACGTTCCAATGTCTCGAACAGGCAATTTGGTTTAATCATTTGTAAATATAATGTCATATATGTTATTAAAAGACATTTATATTTAATTTGTCAAAAAAAATATTTTATTATTATACGGGTTACCGTGCGTAATTAGTTTTGAGAGGTTGTTATCTGGGAATAATGAACCTGCAAATGTCGCGACTGGCCAATCAGAATATAGCATTTCAACGAGCCGTGTAATAAAATAATTTAATAAAAGCATTTTTTTTAAATCAAGTATAACATGCTGTTTGAGTGTTGAAGCCTATTAGTAATAAATACAAATAATTTTGCAATTTATTCGATGTTTTTTTAGAGATACACTGTTTAGGTGACATTCCAAATTAAAAATGCTTAGCATGCCCTCATAAAAGTGGCATGCAGTGAGATCAAAAACAACGAAAACTAGAGTTATACTGAGGAACAAAATAGATAAAGGGGAGACTTACAGGATATCAAGTAAACTTAAAAGAGAAATATGCATAGCAGCAGTAGACAAGGAAATGAATGATGGATTGAACAGAGAAGAAAAGGAATGTGTAAGGAACAGACAGGTTTGTTTTGCTATTTTGGTTCCTCTCAGCTGTTCCTTCAACATATCCCTCTGCCACCCCAAAATAACCTTTTATTAGCCTCAAGTATCCATTCATCTGCATTTTTCTAAAAACACCTCACTGATCCACTCTGTGCTTGGGGCTGTTGATCAATTCAAAATGAGGATGATAACAGAATATTGTGCCCTCAAACAGTATACCCTCATCCATCTTACAATGCCTACTGTAAGTGACGGCCAAATGTGACCCTGTGAGTTCAGAGAGTGAAGGCGAAAGAGAGTGCTGAATATGGGCATGGCCATGTGTTGGGGTGGGGTGGAAAGACCTGATCCTAAATCTTAAGGCATCACTATACTAGGAAAGACACTATAACCTATTTTTGATTACAGCTGGTTTAGAACGTGATGATGGCAAGGGTTAAGCAAGTATGGCCTCCTACATATCAGATGTACACATATAAACAAAGTCAATAAACGGGATACAAAAAATCTGTATTATAATATCATATAACTGCAGTTTGTCTATATTTAATCACATTCATTTCCTACAGCTTGAGTTTTGTGATTATCCTCAGAAATCACCATGTTAATATTCAAAGACCAAACAGTCCTTGACGTCTCCATGTCCTTATTAGTCTACATGAGACGTGCAGACTGTTGCCAAAATATCAGATTCATTCCAAGACTCACATAGCTATTTCTGAGCACTGTAAGATGATAGTGCATCCCACCCCTCTATTCCTTCACCACTTCACCTTCACCGAGCTTGTCTATTTCTCCCCCCTTTCATAGTTTTCTCTCTGTCCATCTTCTATTCCCCTACCACACTTAAGGGTGGATCTATAATTAGCAAGGGGCCTTCAGTAGTATATAAACTCTGGGGGAACAGGTCACTACGCGGCTTCACACCATCTTCGCTTCTTGAGCTTCTTAGACTTCACGTATACCGTCTCAAAATGGTGAGTAACCTGTAGCTTAGCTTTAACCAGGCCAGTGGCCACATCATTTAAGTGGACATATAGGAACCAAGAAGACAATTGCACATACCAGAGGCTAACATTATCAGCAGGTTCACCTGGGAAGTTTGGAAGCAGCATCCACGTTTTGGATACCTCAACTCTGGACTTACAATACCTAAAACAGGACATGATTAAAGGGGCATTGTTTTGTTTGTTTGTTTGTTTTTTTGGGGGGGTGGAAACAGGAAGTTAGGATTTATTGCGCAATTTTTTTTCTCTTTTGCATTTTTTGATGCAACAGAACACTATTTTCCAAATTATACTTTATTTTAAAAATTGTGGGTGGACAGGGATCATGCACTCGTGTGCAGAAGATTGTAATTTTCACAGATAATCTTTTGCTAACATGGTAACAGATGCAATACATAAATGATGCCAAGAGTTTAAAACTTTTAACTATTTCAAAATGTATAAAAAAGACATTTCGATCTATAGATAATTCTTTGAATGATTATTACTCAGAAAAATGGAAGAATGATTCATTCATGTGTAAGTGTTCAGAATTCCAACTGAACTAACCGTAGACATAGAATGGGGTTAGAATCTCCGAAAGCAGACAAAAGATCCCAAGCCATTACATTAAATTGCAAAACTTTGTAAAACATAAGAGAAATATCCACTAGATTTACTCTGTTTGCATGCAAAATTTCTTGTATTTTGTTATTGTTTACTATAGCTATGTTGAATGCTAAGACATGCTATATTTTTGCATATTTAGGCACCCAAGAAGGCCAAGAGGAGGGCAGGAGGAGGAGAGGGTTCCTCCAATGTTTTCTCCATGTTTGAGCAGAGCCAGATTCAGGAGTACAAGGAGGTAACATTTTTTCACACCACAATTCTTTAAAATACCCGGCGACTACAATAGTAGTTGTAATATGCTAATGCTAACTTTTTGTTCAATTATTGTGAATAATCAAATCTACAGTGACCATTGAGACTAGGGACAAATTATATAAGTGTATGATATTAATGGAATGCAACAGATTTCTGCTGTGAGTTATGTCCCAGAAACTGTGTTTGAACTGGACCTTTGATGTAATTTGATCACAGAGAACCTCCCACAAAGTCAGTCAGTATCTATATTAAGTCTTGTTTTTATGGTCAGTAGAGTACAGCCAGCAGCTGAGATGAGTCAACACAGCAAGTTAATCTTACCCTTTGTCTGGTCTGCGAATATGCACAGAAATGTCACAGCCTTTCTCTCCTCTGACCTCCCACCTGTCAAGCACTCCTCCTGTTTCTCCTACTCTGACCCCAGTGGGACAGCAGCTGATGCCTGACAGAAACAGAGAGCGAATGAGTGAAAGAGAGAGAGAGAGAAAAATAAAGAGTGAGAAAAAAGAAACCTGGAACATACATGGAAAGAAGCCATTGTCTTGACTTTATTAGCATAGAGATATTAATGTACATTTAGACTGCATGGAAGAAAGAACAAAAGAATAATGTACACAAATCGTTCAGCTTAATCACTAGTCACCTCGATTTATGATCTTCGTGATTAATTATTAACATTATCTCAGACACTAATTAAAAGCATGCGTATGTGCGTATGCATGCTGTCAGGATAAGATGACACTGGAATTTGATGTAAATAAGGCTTGCATATGACTGACCTAAATAAGGATATGAAATGGTTGGCTATTTGTGATACTGCCATCTCAAATGGCACCTTAGAAATGTCTGACATTACAGTTGGGATCTCACAGATGGAAATATGGATTAGAGAGGGTCTGTGTGGGGACCGGGTGGGACTCAGCAGCTGTTACTAAATATTTAAGCTGTGTGTGTGGTGGGGGGTCTTGAGTTTCACAGGATTGAGAAAGGACATTTTGCTAGTGTCGTGGAAAAAAGAAAAGCCAATAAGAGAATGCACAAACTGATTCACAAAATCCTAAAAAAAAATGAAACACTGATATTATTAATCAAATTAAAATGTCTTTATCACAGGTTTGGAGTCACTACAGTCTTGATTTTTTTCTAATGTCATGTCTTCTCTGCACAGGCTTTCACAATCATTGACCAGAACAGAGACGGTATCATCAGCAAAGACGACCTTAGGGACGTGTTGGCCTCAATGGGTGAGTTCTGTTCTTGTTCTGTTAGAGGATTGTCATTTGGAAAAACCTTCATGAGTCTGAGAACACTCATTTGCGTGTTGATCCTCTCGTGTGTCTGTAGGCCAGCTGAATGTGAAGAATGAGGAGCTGGAGGCTATGATCAAGGAGGCCAGCGGTCCAATCAACTTCACCGTTTTCCTCACCATGTTCGGAGAGAAGCTGAAGGGTATGCAAAGCATTTTTTCGCTATGGCTATCACCCTTTTCACTTTTTTCTAAGCTTTGACTGTTTGCATGCATGATGTAACTTTTGACTCTCACTGTGTCCAAAAGGTGCTGACCCCGAGGACGTCATCGTGTCCGCATTCAAGGTGCTGGACCCCGAGGGCACCGGCTCCATCAAGAAGGAATTGTGAGTCTATATTCTCCAACATTTTACGTATCTATCAAAAGGTAAACAAAGACATTCTTTGACTTTCTTTCTCTGTCACTCCAGCCTTGAGGAGCTCCTGTCCACTCAGTGCGACAGGTTCTCCGCAGAGGAGGTGAGATCCAACGTTGCTCTTCAGACACTTATTTTTCAATTAGTCGCTTGTTAATGTTTGCTAAATATAACATGTTTTTCCCCACATTAGATGAAGAATCTGTGGGCCGCCTTCCCCCCAGATGTGGCTGGCAATGTTGACTACAAGAACATCTGCTACGTCATCACACACGGAGAGGAGAAAGAGGAGTAAAAGGCAGAGGAGAAAAGAAAAATGAAGAGATGAACATGCATCCCTCGCTGCTTTACACTCCCAGTCCGTTCCTTGTCCTCCTTCTCTCACTTTGTGTTTCTTCCTCTTCTTCCTTTCCATCATCTGTGTTACTCTCAAGCACTTACACTCTCTATCTCTCCCAAATTCTGCTCTCATTCAAAATCAAAGACTTATCTCACTGAGACTCGATTGGGAGGGTGGAGAGACTGATGACCACAGTGTCTGTCAGTGGGGACATGGAATTGTTTTCAATAAAACATTTTAACATCATTTCCATACCTCTCACATACTCTCTCTCTCTCTTTCTCTCGGTTTCTCACTCATTACCATGACCATCACGTCTAAAGCATGCATAAATGTTGCAACATCTGCTGTTACCTTGAGGGTGGAACTGAATATAGCTCCTTTCTTCGTTTGGCTGAAACAGCTCACTAGGAAAATCTGGACGAATTTTGTAAGCCCACTCTCGGGAAGAAGCAAGGTTGAAGTGATCCCACTCTATAATAGAGGAGCCTATCACATCTCTTTCACAGTTGACTACAACAGAGAACTAACAGAGAAAGGAGAAAGTGAGGTTTGTACTGAGAGATCTTGGTCTCCTAAAAGTGATGCCAAGTTATCATGGAGGGAGTTAGAGAGGCAGACCGTCCAAGGACGCGAGGAGAGCGAGGACTGAAAGAAAACATATCTTCACTCCCCCTCTCCCCTCCTCTTCACTATTGCTATGTCCATGTCTTTTTTTAATCTACCCACTATTTGCTTTCTGCATCTGGGCCTGCTTTGCCTTGTCAAGCACTCTTCTGTAACCAATAAAAATACACAAACTGTGAATAAAACATCTATCTTTTGTACTGCTGTGTCTGCGAGACATCTCTATCTGTCTCTGCTGTAACTATAACTCGTAGAGACAGAAATGTAAAACAAGACTGTCTGCAATAAAGCTGCAAGTCTTGGATTTTTTTAGATCCCAAGGTGGGCAGAAGTACTGTGTGAACAGCACCGCCTAGTGGCAACAAAAGCAAAGCTGCTCCGCTTTATATTCATCTCCACGTCAAAAAAGACGAGTTAAAACCATTAAATGAGAACATGAGGTTGTATTTAAAGCATTAAAACATATACCAAGTGTCAAACAAGTAAAAAAAAAAGAAAACAACATTAACAAGACAAAAAAATGTAAAAATGAATCATAACAGCTAACGTTACTGTATCCCTGTGCTAGTTTCATGTTGGTCGTATCCACCTGCGACCTTTAACATTATAAAATAAGGTAAAGTTCGTGTTAAAAGTCTTTTCACTTGGATATTAGACATATTAAATTAATATCTTAACGTTACCACCCTCTGGTCACAAATTGTGAAAGACTCTCACCTCAGAAATTCGCGCCTTTTCCCGGTGCGCGCGGCTACCAGGGCAAAGCAGCAGGACTTTTCATAATACGGACATTTACAAGGAATAGACATAATTTAAAGTAAAAAAATAGTTAGACAACGTTAAACAATTCTCCAACATCCTGTATTCGTAAAAACAACTCTACGGATCTTCACGAATCATGTAATCTTAAATAAAATTGGATGAGTAACAGGTGAGTACTTAGTTCGATGTCACTTCAAAAATATCCTAATGTAACAAACACAGACACAACAGAGGGATTTTTAATATATTATGATTTATTATTCAGCACAACTGTCATCAAATTAATTATTAAATACACTGTGTGAACTTCTTTTTCTGCATTTATGGAACAACTCTTCATCTATTATTTTTTCTTTCTTAACAGTAACGTTAAATGTTTTAATGTAAACTTAAAAACAAGTCCGAGAAAAGTGACATGAGAGTTCACTGTCCAAAACAAAATCTACAATAAAAATAAAAATAATTAAAATTAGTTTTACAACAATCCTACTATATACATTAGGCCATATTGACCAATGCAGAAATCCATAACACAAGTCAACCACTTTTCAGCTTGTCCTAGCTGTCTCAGTGTTAATAAACCAAGACTGGATGACCTTGCATTAATTCTTGGTGAGCACAACGTACAAAGTCCACCTGTCGTACCCTTGGCCAAACAGACAAGAAGTGTGAAAGGTGCCAGGTTTTTACCCAGTGGGTGAAACCTAGAGCAATTCTTCAGGATAACACACATGAATCCAGATTTTCCATGTCATCTGGAAATAACAGGCCATGGACATTGCAATCCAATCTAACTTTAAGTAAAGGCTACAGTGACCTTCAGTTTTATCCCCCTGGTGGCCATGACATGAACGCTAACATCAACATTGCGCAGACAGTTAAGAACATAAAGTTTGCATAGACATGATTTGCTTGCTTGCCATTTGAACATAAGTGCCATTTGAGGAAGCAATGACCAAAACGGTCAGTAAGGGCACCACCAATAGTTGAGGATGAGGTATGGCCACCTAAAATTGAGATTGAACAATAAAAGGCCAGCGTGACACACTGAGTCTATGAACACAGAAGACATCATTAAAACACTGACAGTACTATATTGCAAAGGAAGTCCCTCTTTACCAGGACTTGGTTAAGTGATATCCCATTTCAGGTCTTCAGAATACTCAACAATAAATATCTAGTAGGGGTAGAAGAATATGAATCTAAGAACGGTCCAATCACTTATCACTTATAATTATGACTTATCAGAATAAGTCATAATTATTGAGGGGTCAGTGGGTCATGGCGGGCTTAGTCCTCAGTTTACTTGACATTAAAAGTAACACTGTTCAGTTAAACGTCTGTTTAAGATAATAAAATTTAACACAGAAATGCCTAGTTTACGATTTATTTAACAGCTTTGGATCATCCTTTCGTCTTCTGAATCATGGCCCCCTGGGCACATTATAAGAAAAAAATGAATGAACATCTTTACCATCTCCCATAACACAAATACTGCAGTAACACTAGACAATCTTGTGATTTTTAAATATCTAAAATAAATAACAAATGATTGGCTTTGTTCTCCAAGATGTCAAGAGCAGACGTGCAAAAAACACTTTCACCACTCAAAAATAAAACTCAAATCCTGTGATTAAATAGTTCTTCACAAAACTCTCCTTACAGTGGGCCCTCTCATTCTGAAAGTTCACTGTCATTCCAGTCTACCAGGCCTTTGTATACTTGCATAGAAAAAAAAATCTAATTCAACCAAAAACTAATAACTAGAATAGATATAACATAGTTTTATCTGATTAAATTAATAGTTTGTACATCAAAACATTACAGCCTGAAGCCTCAGCGCTTCAAAGTTTAATGCTACACTTCTGCACCAACCCTTCCAATAAAGGTACAGAATTACAGATTCAGATGAACTGGATTAGAGGGTGTCCTACATTACATGAACTGATCAAGGTTAGTGGTGAAAATCAACAGGCCTCAGTGCAAAATCTGATAAATTACAGTCCGAACTCTACATTCGTATCAATAGCAAGATTATTAACATCAAACCACACATATACCTGGCAGATTTTAACCTTAACCACAGTGTATGTTTGTTAAAATAAAATAAATAAAATAAGCCAGATCATCAGAGAAAGTGGAGTGTCCATGCAATGAAATGCCACATTTTTGCTGAGGCTTACGTAAAGATGGACTAAGATTGAACAGCGGAAATAGGTACGCTTTCTCATAAATAGTTTTATCCTGTTAGAAAAATCTCCTAGTATTTAGGTTAACTTGGAAGATTTAAACTTTTCAAATGGTTAATAATTCATCAAATATTAGATGCTGAGACACAAAAGTGGTTCTTTTTTTTGTTCTTTTAGTTTTGAAAGAGAAACACATCTAAGTCTGAATTATTTGACTATTCTCCCCTCCCAGTTCTCAATATTTAACACATTTATTCCCCAGTTGTCCCCCTACTGGCCACTTCCTTACACTTCTTCTGCCGTTTAACGTTGTGAAAGTGAAAGAAAGACGTGCTTGCTTAAGTTGAGAGAACCACAAACCTTTTAAGACCTGTCTGCCACACAACACTGTGATACAGTTCACTACAATGTCAAGGCACAAACATACAATAACACACACTAACAAACAACAATACAATGACTAAATAGGTCCTGCAGAACACTCACGTACTACCATTATTACTTGCACTATGGCTTAAATCAAAGCCTTGCTTTTCTCGGATATTTTGTTTGTGACCACAGAGATCAGGAAATCGGACTGGCACAGATGAGCCCTTCACACAAGGCGCAAGAGGTCTATATACACCATGGCACCCATTACACTGGAACTGCCTTCAGACTATACTGTTGATCTCAACCTGATATCTACTTTCAAGAGAAACCCCTTATCTGAATAATATTCAGTTTTGCCTGTTTCGTAGGTCAGCATTGGGCTCTGAACGCACTTTCATACAGAAGATATGATGAGTGGAGCGTGAGGGGCAGGAGCAATGATCCAGTTATTCTTCTGAAATGAGAACTTGAGATGAAATGGACGTTACAGGAGTTCATTTTTCCTCTCTATCTTATTCTCTTTTTAAGCCTGATCTTTGGCCGCTGCCGCACCATTCTTCTCCTCTGTCCCCCCTCCTCCTTTATCTTTTTTCTTCCCTCCCTTCTCCTTTTTCTTCTCCTTCTCTGCTTTATCCTTTTCTTTTTTCAGCCTCTCCTTCTCAGTCTTCTCCTTTTCCTTCTTTTCTCGTAATTTTTGCCTTTCCTCATCCTTCTCCCGCTTCTTGTCCTCCTTACTTCTCTTCTTCTTCTTTCCGTCCTCCTCCGATGCCCCCGCTGTTGATGGTTTCACGGTTTCGGGGCATGGCGGTAAAGGGGCGTTGTTTGCGGTTGGTGAGGGAATGGTGGGGGTGATGTACTCAGATACGACTTTAGGTGAGGGCTGAAGCATTTGTGCACTGGAGACGTGTGCGGTCGGAGCCGGTGCCATGGGAACAGATGTCGACGCTAGAGGACTGGTCCCATGTGGCACCTGCGGACGCATCCCAGCTCCAGCGTTATAAGGAGGAGATATGGGAGGCTTTGAGTGGGTCGTCCCAGCTAAGGAAGATGAGGATTGCGTTGTCACTGCACCGATGCCGCCCCCTAGGGTCTGCAGTGGAACATCATCCTGTCCTTTCTTACTCTGAGAATAAAATGGTGACTTAGACTTTCTCAGGCCAGGAAGAGATAGGAGACTTGAGGACGCACGCAGAGGGCCGGGAGCAGGGATGTGACTCAGGAAGGACAGGCTGCCACCTGAGCTGATCGCAGCAGCCCGATGCTTCTGCTCGAAGATGGCCCGAGTGCCATGTAGCCGACGTCCTGGTTGATGAGTCAACTCACCACGAGATTCCCGCCACTTCCGCACCTGAATAGTGCACTCCCTCTCTATGAGAGCCTCCGTCACGGATAGAGAGATAATCTAAAACAAGGGAGTAGAAAGGATAAATGTACGCCTACCCCGCCCCTATTTGTCATATGTTTCAGAATGTGTTGTGTGCTTACCTCTTGCACCATAACTTCCTCTTTGATACTTTCAGGGGGAATGTTCCTCAGTCGCTCCATGGTCTCATACATGCCCTGCAGCTCACGGAGCTTATCCACAGATCCAAGCATTTGCTTGAGTAGAACCAAACCCACACGGAATATGATCTTCACTCCTGAAACAGAATATGAAATGCACTGATTTGGAATCAGAGAAATACAAACACCGGTAGACAATTTTCAAACATGCATGATGTCAGAGTTTTAAAAAATGTATGGTTGTTTGAAACAGCCTTTTGAAACCCATCTTCTTTCTGTAAAGTGGCCACTTTAAGTCAAGCCGAATATCCGACAAGTAATATTGTGATTTGATTTCAAATCTGAGAAAAGTGAGCAAGCAGTTTTAGAAGCAAAAACCATTTCATGTATACTAAACATGCAGTCCTAACAGCGCAACAACAGAATAATTCTGCATCCTTGATTATAAAACAATCACACGTGCTTTCATTTTCTTGACTGCATTCATGACTGACCTTCACAAAAGAACATGTCCCAAACGCGCAGGACACAGGACCAAGGCAGCGTACGGGAGAAGATGCACATAAACCACTCTGTCATGTATAGGATGGGGTCAATCTTAAATTTCTTCAGATGGCGGTAAGCCATGGGACACACTCTCCTCAGCAGAGAGAAAAAAATCTCTCCGTCCAGCTGGATAGCTTCCTGTGGGAAAGGAGAAAATGATGGAGAAGTTTGGAAACACATTATTCACACTATTATGTTTCCTCTCCCCTACAGTCCAAGAAAGATAACAGGATCTTTTCGAGCTTATGTACTCACCAAACCAGCACTGTAATACCCTGGCAAGAATTTCTCACAGATTTGCACAAGACACCAGAATGCTTGCTGGGAAAAAGTAAAGTAGGTGGTACATTAAAAACTTCAAAAGAGAGAGTTTACATTCAATGATAGTATTAGTATTTTATTAAATGTCTTGCTAATCTATTAAAGAGATAGTTCACCCACAAATAAAAATTCTGCCTTCATTTACTCACCTTTGAGTTCCAAATCTGTATACATTTCTTTGTTGTGATGAACACAGAGAAAGATATTTGGAAGAATGCTTATAACCAAACAGTTCTTGGCCACCATTGACTACCATAGTAGAAACATTTCCTTTATAAATTTCTTTGTTCTGTTGAACACAAAAGAAGATATTTTACCATTATACCATTGTCATTTTTCATACTATGGTAGTCAATGGGGTCCACGAACTGTTTGGTTACAGGCATTCATCCAAATATATTTCTCTGTATTCAACCAAACAAAGAAATGTATACAGGTTTGGAACAACTTGAGGATGAGTAAATGATGACAGAATTTGCATTTTTGGGTGAACTATCCCTTTAAAGCAGCTAAGATACATCTGTTCATATCTCTCTCTCTCTTACCTCGGCAGGCATGTGCATGAGCAGAACTGCTGCCACTGGTGCCTGGGCCTGACAGTAGCCCTCATCCGGCCGGTAGATGGTGTAGGCCTTCAGTATACGGTACAGATCTTGCTGTCTAAACACATTCATATGCACGACAGTTTAGAATAGGGTGGATGAAATTTTGGCCCTTAAGGATAGCTGATATTTTTTTGCTATTGCTGATGACACAATAACATTTTTTTTACTGGCCTAAAGCAGTGGTTCTCAGCAGGGGTGCCCCAGCTGACTTCCAAAGGGGCCTCAAGGTGACTTATATTGTTTTGAATAGTATATTGTTTAAAACAAGTTATTTCTTATTATTTTCATGTTTGATACAAGTTTTTTTCAGTTAAAGAGTCAAGCTCTAAAATATTGTATTTTGAGTTTTGTGAGGGGGGGCATTGAATATTGTTGAATACAATGGGGGGGGTGTCACAAACAACGCTTTGGAGTAAAAAAGGGCCCTAAAAACCCCTGCCCTAAAGTATGTATATATCGAATTCTAGAGAATTGTATGCTTTCAATTTTGCTGTAACAGTCAGAGTTGGGCCCTTTACATTCCAGCATGACAATGCCCTCGGCACAATGGGCAAAAACATCCTAACCTATGTACATAAATCCCAGATTCAATTGAAAACTTTGCAAACGTCACCTGCAAAGCATGCCACAACATCAGTACCTTCCTTTCGTTTGTCTCTGAGCTCTGCAGATATTTTTTGCAGCACTTCGAATAAAAGCACTACATCACCCTTTCCCCTGATATAAAAGCCACTTGTATTTACCCATGTCCTCCCCGAGCCGCAAACATCTCATGGAAGGGGAACTGCCTGTGCAAGTCCTTCTCTATAATGTCTAACCACTTTGGATCTCCTTGATCTTTCTCCAGCTCCTGTGAGACAGAAAAACATGTTTATAGTGAGAGTTAGAGTGTGCACACCGCCTGATCCAGGTTTAACGGTGTACTATAGAAAAGGGTATTAATAGGAACAAGAGTATAAGGTATATGAGCAACAACAAATCAAAAAATCTAAATTTTTCATACAATCTGGAGAGATGATGATGATATGATATACAGTACAGGTATATGTTGCAAAGGAGGTTTGTCCAACTGGACCGTACCTCAAATTTCCCAGGATTCGACTCAAAAAGTTCCTGGCTGTTTGACAGCAGCTGCCAGGCTTTAGATCTCAGCGAGGAGGGGACTCCTTTCCTGCAGCGAATTTTCACCTAGGGGAAATAAAAAAGCATGTAACTATAAATACAGTATAGAGGTGGCACCCAGTTTCATATGACCAATGCAAATCTCAGTTAGTCAGAGTAGACATCATTTTTTTATGTTATGAAATATTTCTATTTGATTTTATGCACATGAAAACAAGCCTGTGAGGGATGGCATGCAGTACAGTATGTTAAATAAGTTCATTACTGCTCAGCTGACAAAACACATCTTGGAACAAATTTTCAGAGAGTAAAACCGAAGTCAAAAAAGGACCACAAGCTGGGCTTCAAACTCATCGCCTGAGTGATGTGTCAAGATGCAGCCTTTTTGGCTATTGGCACTGACCCTCAAAGTATTTACCCGGTCAGGAATGCATTTAGTTATACTTTAGGTAAGAACCTTTTGAAAGCGTCGAGATATCCACTTGTCCCAGTTTCTGAACATGTCCAGCCATTTCATCTCTCTCTGTCTCGCCACAGCCACACGAATCTCTGCCTCACTACAAGACAGAGAAGGATTCACAAGAATCAGGACACATGCCACATGTCCAAGCACCCATCCAGGCCCCAGATCATGTTAAGCTTCTGACAAATGGCTCAAGGCCTGATAGGGTTTATACAGGAACAGGCAGACATATCAGAAAATTGCTGTCTTTATTTCATACGCCCCAAAGCGTAATGCTGTTATTGGTGATTAAAAATGATATCGTTTTGTAAGGCAATGATTATGTTAACCAGGTAAACAAGCGTAGCATTATCACAGTAGTAGTGATCCCAGTGACTGTCACCGGAGATGGAAACTGGAGTCTGAGACTCTGCCTGTTGTTATCCGTTTTTGCACTATCAATGACAGATGAGGGACATTTTCAGGAAACTAGTTTAAGAATAACCATTGTTTGTGTCATTTCGTTTAGTTATGCACAATATATATAATCATGGTTATTATATACTATTGTGCTTCATGCTAAATGCTCCCAGTAAATGACAACAAGTAAATAATGCTTCAAAAAAGAAATGAGCTTTGAATTAAAATATTTTTATACACATTTGTCTTAATAAACAAGAAATACCCAAAACATTTTAATAAATCATGCAAAATTATTGTAAACATGGTTTGGAAACTAACCTGCAAAAAATTATTGACTATTCAGAAAGGTAGTTAATATATCTGACCATAACAATAACTTCAAAAAAGTGGAGAACTAAATCTGACAGACATCATGCTAGCCAGATGACAATGTCTAATTTAGTACACCAACAATTTTTAAATAGCTGAGAAAGCATGTGGTGGTTAATACATTGATGCTAAAAAAGGGATAAAAAAAGGAAATGTTCATCTACTCAGCAATCGTAAAGGACAGTGTTATGTGCCCGTTTTATGAGAATTAGTCAGTACTGGAGATAAAGCAGAGACAGTCGGGGGGGAAGAGAGGCAAAAAGTGAGACAGTCAGTACACTGTGACTCAGAGGAGCTCTCTCAGCACAATCTGAGTCACTCACAGCACAGAAAGATGAAGGATACAGAGAGACAGATATAACACATACATATACACGAGGAACAGAAAAGATTCAGTGACTACACTGATGGATGAGCGAGTATGCCATTAGAGACAAGTTCCTCGTTCTGCATGGTAGGCGTGAATTATTAAGATCCTTGCCTACTTTTTCACATCAGGTGCTGTTTCATAGAGTACACAGTCATGCTATGAGTTTCAGAGAAAGATATTTGGAAGAATGCTTGTAACCAAATAGTTCTTGGCCACCATTGATTACCATAGTAGGAAAAATTGCTTCATACATTTCTTTGTTCTGTTGAGCACAAAAGAAGATATTTTGAAGAATGTAGGAAACCAAACAGTTCTGGGGCACTTTTGACTACCATTGTCATTTTTCCTACTATGGTAGTCATTGGTGGCCAAGAACTGTTTGGTTACAGGCATTCTTTCAAATATCTTTCTCTGTGTTCATCAAAACAAAGACATTTATACAGATTTAGAACAACGGTGTGTAAATGATGACAGATTTTTTTATTTTTGAGTGAACTGTTCCTTCAACTGAAACTCGTATTGTAACACTGTGTCTACACCGGCTGCAGCGCGACATGACGAGAGACAATAGAACGCATTAGAACCCATTATAATTTTTAATTTTGTCCACACCGGACGTGGCGCGACAATTCCATTAGAACAAGCCGTGTGTCGCATCGCGCCACACAGAGTCTGGTGTAAATGTATACTTCTTACTACCACATGCCCAGTTTAGCTATGCATGATTCGTAAGTGCATGTTTTTGTTTTTTTTCAATAGTAAATAATGATGATAAATGAAAGTTGGGTTTCAAACATATTTTATCTAGTTTTATAACACATACTGTATAACATAGAGCTGTAAATGTGTTAAGATAACATTTTAAATAGGATGCACAGTAATAATGCAAATGATTTCTATATTTAAAGAAAAAAATTCACTGTGGAAGAAATTACACCCTGTAAAATACTCTTGCAATACAAATGTTTGAATGTTAAATGATCTCTCTGCTCTTGAAATGTCGGCTCTCATTAAAAAAAACGTATAACTCGTCAGACTGTGGTTTTGAGTCTATGCATTCATGCATTACATTTTCACTACACCCACCTGGCCTCATTGTATTGTGTGCCTCCTAGAAACCCATATTTATCAGTGCGTCGTATAGGGCCGTTGATCTCCGAATCTGACCCCACAGAGCTTCCATCCTCTCCGAGCCCTGACAGAGACTCCAGTGTGCCTGACATCAGACTGGCCGATTCCAGGTAGCTGAGCGTGTCCGGAGCCGGTCGTGTGTGAGAGGGCAGAACAAAAGACCCACCTGACTCCTGCACCAGCACAGCTGGGGGATCAGCTTTTGATGGCGTGCAGGGAGGCTCGAGGGCCATTCTGCTTGTGCTGGAAGTATTTGGAGTGTTGGGGTTCTGGTCGGGCAGGGGTTCGGCTTGTGCTTCTGAAAAAGGATCTGCTGTGGAGTCTTGTGAAGGGTGAGAGGGAGCGGGGTTGGAGGTTGTGAGATGTTCTGAGGACACAGGAATAGGAGAAGGGGGGTGTTCAGGGGGAGCATCCATGAAGGGAGCAGGATTGGAAATATGGCTGACTTCAACAACATCGGGGTAGAGATTAGGACTCGGAGAAGGGGGGTGTTCAGGGGGAGCGTTCATGGTGGGAGCAGGATTGGAAATATGGCTGACTTCAACAACATTGGGGTAGAGATTAGGACTCGGAGAAGGGGGGTGTTCAGGGGGAGCGTCCATGGAGGGAGCAGGATTGGAAACATGGCTGACTTCAACAACATTGGGGTAGAGATTAGGACTCGGAAGTTCGGGGGAAACGGGCATCTGATGTTCAGGCTCTGACCCCTGTGCATCAGTGTGGCCACTTAAAGTATTCTTCCCATTAATCCCTGCATCTGTAGCAGCTAGTACATCCACCTGTGGATCACCAGCACTGTTTGTTGCTGTTAAAGAGGGAGCAACAATGTTTTTGTCAGGGGAACCTGGGGAAGTGGAGGTTTTTCCACCTGTCTGTATTGTTGGGTTGCTCATCACTGCTCGATCTCCATATAGAGATGATTTTGGGATTGGAGTTTCTGAGGGGAGCGGCTGTGGGCTGGAGGGAGCGGGCACTGTCTGGTCTCCCATACTGGGGGGAGAGGGGCTGAGGGCGGAGACTTCAGCCATGTCTCCCTCTTGATGTGACAGCTGAGAAAAAAAATAACGTCAAGAGTCAGTCAAATTCCTTGAAACATATAGTGCAAAAAAACATGACCTATTTTTGATCATTCTTATTCTTATCATTCTAAATCCCCTCAGTTGGCAGCGAAAAAAAGGGAAACATTAACTTGCAAAAAATATCTCCTGCAAATAAATCCTGATACTGTTAAAATGATTTGTCTCATATTATAACAGCATTCCGAAACAACAACAATCACATTTGTTTCCCTTGTATTAATAACAACATTCATAGGTAAAGTACAGATCCAATTCAGCCAATAACCACAAAATAACATGAAAACACAACAGAACACAAATAGAGGAGATGATTTTTCAATTGTTTGATGACGACAATAGCTTGACAGAATGCCTCACACATAATGATTTATGCAGAGGACAAAACAGTAATTTGATTACGATGTAAGTCTACACTGGTCTATACAGGTCCAGTCCAGGTACAGTGTAAAAGAAAAGGTTACCACTGTTTCCTCTTAAACAAAGATCTGTCTCCTCAACTTCTGCATGGTCTATATTTACATAGATGTGTGAGTACACATGCTACCCAGAGGGTAAAGGGAAGTAGTTCCTTGAGAAAACCACTACGGCCATGTATATTAAAGCAGTAGGGATGCACCGAATGTTCGGCCACCGAAAATGTTCGGCCGAAAATAGCAAAAAACGCAAGTTCGGTGTTCGGCCGAATATGTGAAATGGCCGAATAAATTTTACCGAACATGACTCATGATACGATCAAGCAGCAACCAGCGCAGAGAGAGAGAGAGAGAGAGAGAGAGAGAGAGAGAGAGAGAGAGAGAGAAACGAGAGAGAGAGAGACACGCGTGCGCTTTATTACAGTTTTATTATTACTTTATTACTTTTATTACAGGCAGTGCGTGTGTGTGTGTGCGTGCACGTGTGAGTGCGTGTGTGTGGAGCATTTTAAAGTGATGGAGAAAGACACAGCACGGGACTTGCCGCACGTAAGTAAATTTCCAAATGAAAGCGTCTTTACCGGTCGGTAACTACTTCAGACGGAAGCGGGCTGTCTGACAGTAGCCCCGCTGCTCGCGACATCCTTTGACATCATACAGTGGTCGCGTGCACACAGTTCCCTGTACTAAACAACTTGTCAAAGTATGTTCTGTGCACCTTCTGAGAGAACAGTCAGCTTTTGTGGGCGGAGTTTGGAGGAGAGACGTGAACTGAAATGGTTGTCAGTCACCATCAGTCAGAATTTGCTTGCATTGGATGTTTTTTTTTTTTCTCAAATCATTTTGCAATGTAGCCTATAATAATCCAACAGTTTTAGTTTATTCGTATTTTTAGTTTATAGGCCTAATGTGGAATGACAATTTTTAAAAAAATGTTTTGTTGTAGGGGTACAGAGTAACTTACATTACATTCTTTTAGCAGTCAGTTATAGGCCTAATTAATATAGGCTATTCATGAAGGGAGAGGGCTCAATTTTTTGTTTGAATTTACTTTGTTTTGCTCAATTTTATATTAAGTAGTATAGTATTTTATTGAAAAGCAAGACAAATTATAAAAAGCACATTATGACTATTCAGTTTGTGAAATAGTGAAAAAAATGGCTTAATAAATAGAAGAAATGCAAAAAAAACATGTTCGGTGTTCGGTATTATTCGGCCTTCGGCCAAGTGTTTCACATCATGTTCGGCTTCGGCCAAGAAGTTTCGTTTCGGTGCATCCCTAGTCAGTGCCTATTTCTGTGCTAATAGGACAGGTTTGGGGGCACAGCCCATGCTGGTCCAAAAAGAAAATACAACCGATTATTTATTACATGTATTTAGTTTAATTATTAACATTTTAAAATGATTGTTCAAGTATTTTTGAACCATATGTAAGCTATTATATTATTTGATTAAAATAAAGAGAAATGTTTTCATAGTTTAGATTTAGTAAATTAAAATGAACCTTGATTTCAATGCAAGTCTTAACATCAGGATGCAATGTGGTCTTTGTGGGACTCCACCCATACACATAAACTGTCTCCTCGTTCCGGGTAGCCAAAACTCTAATAACGTCAGAACTGTATATGCGTATGAGATGTAAACAAACCACATGTATACTTTTTGAGCTCATTTTTAAATGGCAAATATTTATTTTTGTCAGACCTTGTAGTTTAGCACATGTGATGTGACTGGAAAATAATACTGTACCGGATACCGGGAGACCTCCATTTATGAAAGGGCAATATCCATAACACTACATTGCGCTTTTGATAGCAAGGCTGCCGTCGTAAAACGCATAAACGTTGTCATAAAGAAGCAGATAGCACTAGATATTGTTTTAAACGCAGGAGTCGGTTAATTATTGTGATTGTCAAGTTTAACCCAAAGCTGCTAATTCATGCTGATCGGGTCTGTCATACAACAATCTTTCAACATCTCTGATGTTTCATTATTACATGAAAAAATCATGATTTGCGTTATGAAACACAACATATATACAATCTGGAGGGCTTTTTAATTCAAATCAAACGTTACTTAATGTAACTGTTAGCGAGTGAAACTGGCCTGCTAACTCGCTAGCTCACGCCTTCAGCATCTAACGTTAGTGAGGCAGCTCTGCTCAACTTCCCGGTTTAAGAAGCAGGGATAGCCACTATCCTCTATGTTACCATCACCGAACACATCAATTTTCACCAAGAGCAGATATCGCCATCGGTTTAATCGGCTGTTCATCGCCAAAACTCACCCGCAACTGTGTGATCCGTCCGTCCGGGGGGGTTCCTGTCGGCTCCGGTTAACTTGACCCCCCCGCCGCCGCCGTTAAACGGATGAAAGGTGAGAGCGTGACAGGCCGTTGGTAAGCCGTTGGGCTGATGAGAAAGTTTTATTAATAAAGCCAAAAGTGCAAACTAGCCCGTGTAACGTTAGTTGGCGACCTTTCGCTGCAGGGTGGTGGTGTGTTGTTGGGCTAGCAAAGATGATGTTAGCTAGACACTGCCGCTCAGCGCTGCTCTTCCACTTCGCATGAAAGCAGATCCTCTTGAGCGTTGGCATTGAGCACAAAGGTCCGATTGGTTTATTAACGTAAAAAACTCACTTCAAGAGTATATTGGGCTTCATCGCTGGAACAGATAAACACGGCCCTGCTGACATCTCGCCTTGTCCCGCATTTCCTACAACCAGCTCTGAGTGACAGCAACGTGCGCATATCCGCATGTGGGACGTCATGACGCCCCGGTCAAAACCGCATTCAGTAGCATTAGATCTCGTTAATCTCTAGAAGAATTTCATAAATTATTATTCAATAAAAATAATCATAATAAATGTTATATTATATTTATTATTATTACATATGTTTTACAGTGCAAATCACTCTCACTCAATTTACCTTTAATATAACGGCTATAGCGAAAATGATGTTAGAATTTTAGTTTGGAGGTTAACATTTGAAAACAGGGGTTTAGAACCAGGTTTTTGAACACATTTGTGTTTTGGGATTTTTAAATAAAATCCTGCCAGATATAGCCCTTGTGTTTTCTAGCCACAGTCTCTCATGTATTATATGTAACTACTACGCTTAAATTTACATCTTAAATGTTACACTGTTATGTGTAAATGTATTCACCAAAATGCTATTTTTATCTATTATTCAGAAATACTATCAAATATGAATATGAATAAAAGTGTGCTACTAAATATATCAACATTGGCTGCTTTTAATATTTTTCTGTCAAATGTGGTCAAGTCAAAACTGTATTGTCAGGATGGATCCACTGGGGTGGCATAGGGTAGCTACCCCAGGATTAGTATTCCAAAAATTCAACCTTTGCCACTGCATAGTACTGTAGTTAATGCTACATCTAACTTTATATAACAAGCTGTTTGTTTCAGCCATAATCAATTGTACAGCAGTCCTTATTCTGTGCTATTATTCTTTAGACTAATAGTCTGCACACAAAGTGCTGCCCTGTGTATGCACTGAATGTACGTGCAAGGCCTTAAATCCACAAGACTTATGCATGAAGGGATGCTTGCTTTAGTGTTGCCACCCCGATAGTTCTCATGCCACCCCATGAATCATTTTCTTGATCCACCCCTGTAGTGCATACAAAGTACAGCATACCATGTGCAATGACATTCTTAGAATATTTATTTTACATTACATAGAGTTTGTTATTTTAACTCTGAACTTTATATTATTTGTAAAAAAAAAACATCTCGAGATGAATAATAAATAATTCCTTCTTTAGTTTACAATTAAACCCTTTGTAAAATGCAGAACTGGGGAATAAATCGCCTGAAATCTATTTAAATCGTGTATGTTGTTGGGGAAACTGTCGTTAAAAATAAATTGTAGACTTTGGTTAGCGTTACCTCGTTTGAAAATGAATTACAGCGGTCGTGTCTCATTTTAGCCACTAGATGTCGTAGTTGACCTAAACTTTACACCGTAACCACAACGACGCAACCATTGATTGGCTGAACCGCAATTAGTGTTACATTCTGCTACTTGTGTCTAAATTCCACTCCCGATGACTCAAGAATAAATATTATGGTCACTGAAGAAACTTCCAAAAAGTCATATTATGAATAAGCGTACATGATGGGGAACTCCCTTGGAACTGATGCAACACTTTCGTGTGTTTTTTGTTTTCCCTTTAAATGTTGAGCTTTTTTAAGAAAATGTAATGTATTAATGTTAGAGTATAGTCATTATAGCATATACTGTATAATCCACCCGCAACTACATTTAAATAAAACACATTTCTGTAATGTATAACATTTATTTCAAATCAAAACTTATAGATTGTGTACAGAGGTCTACTATCGTTTGTCTGTGTGGATACAAGCAAATAAATAAAATCACATTGGTTAAAGGTGCAATATTTTCAAAGTATATGATCAATTTACAAAAACTTCCATTAACGTATACATTGTTGCTATGATACAAACACCATAACAATAGAAACTGCTGTGGAACATCTGGCCGCATGGTGAACCTTTTTTGCATGGTTTTCCCTATTCAGTGATGGAATTTCTGAGTTTCTGGGAGGATATGGGTGGTTATGTTGAGTCACTGCTATAATTAAGTTTGTTGTTTTGGGAACAGAAAGGATGTCTGGCTGAAATCCTTCTACTGGCACTAGGTAAGTGCATAACTGTTGTGTTTACAAACAATTGTTAAATATATTATGCATTATTAGTTTTAACAAAACTATACTTGTTTCTTGGCTAATAGTTTTAAACATAAAAATGTACATTTATTGTATGACATTTTGTAAATTACAGTACACTCAAGCTCACAAGCCTTTTGCTGTAGCTATCACAAAAGAGTATGACACATTTCTGTTTTCCATTTAAACATTCTTTTTTGACCATCATACGGGAAATCCATGAATAATAGAATCCCTTTTACTCATTCAAAATTTGACCATGGAAAACTTTTCATTACACATGAAATATCCATTAGGTGTTTTTAGTGCTCGTTTCTAAAGGGAACGTGTTCACCCAGCTCTGCGTGCGGGCCCAGCACTCATCCCAGCTGTAGAGTGGCCGATACTGAAAGTGGCGGAATGCTTTGTCTGTGCTCACGGTGAAAGATGTGCGGGCCACAGCGAGTGTGTAGGAGTTGAGCAGTGGTGTGTAGTTGTAAAATGGCTTAAGGAGCCAGTGTAGCCAGTCGTTCATGCACGCTATGAACCACATCACCCAAACCGGCACGCGCAACATCCGAAAATTGAAGGTCGACAGGAACTGCATGTTAAAGTCTTCATAGCTTTTATACGGTGAGTCGTCATAGCAGTAATAAACTTCTCCACCCAGCCTTTCAGGGCGCTCTCGTAGAGCACGTGCTGCGAGTAAGTGCATCCACGCAACATTACCTGCATGCGCAAAAAACACAATTTATCAGAAGATGAAGCACGTGGAGCCTTTAAGCTAAAATTTTACTCCGAGATAAAATGGTGCACAGGTTCTATGAATTTATTTAATACCATAAGCCCTGCTAAACAAGCCCAGCAGAGACAAACCAACATGGGCAAAACGCAGATAAGACATTTCTATGAACTGTATCTTGTTTATGATATATCTGTAACTTACATACTTTCAGTTCTCTTGTTAGCATTAAGATCAAATACTGATCCAAATCGGACAAACAGCAGAGATGAGACAACGCCTGACTATAAGAGCCAATAAAATATTTTTCTTAATAAAGGGCTCAAAGTTCAATAATTTTGAAATGGGCTGTGGACCAAAAAACACTGAGAACTCCTCCTTAGAAGCCTGGCTGTAATATTTCACTACAACACCATCTCCTATTATGGACAGGACAATGAAATAATGTTTTGCATAAAAGTTTGTGTTGAATACCTGCTGATTTTTAAATGTACCTATATATTGAGATGGTAAATTATGGTAAATCAAGGTGAAGGAGATAATCACACCCAGATCCAAGAGTCTGTTGGCTAACCTGCGTAGACTCGGCCGTGTTCTGTTTCCGGTGGAACTCCCCTGATCATCCAACCACCTGTACGAACCCCATTTGTGTAAAACTCCTTCATTAACTGATGTTGTTCCCCATAGATGCCTGTTGGTCGCAGAGAGCATGTGTAGAGAGTACCCCCCCCATTTACCTAATCATGAAGCGTGGAAGAGAGAGAGAGAGAGAAAGAAATGTACAGTATACTTTTGGTGAAAAGCGTAAAGATTACCACCCTAAGTCTAAGAGACATCAGAGGGATAGTTCACCCCAAAATAATAATTTTGTCATCATCATTCATTCAGACTCATGACATTCAAAACTTGTACATCACTCTTTCTTCTGTGGAACACGAAAGAAAATATTTCAGAAATGTCCATTCAGTGTCCATTCAATAGAAGTCACAGAGTCTGTGTTCTGCAGAAAGAAATCATACGGGTTTCGAATGAAGTGAGGGTGTGTAAATGATGACAGAATTTTCATTTTCGGTTAACTCATAAGGGCTGTTGTAAAAGAAAGATACGTGGGCTCAAGGCAAGGGCATGGCTGTGACAAAGTAAATGTATGTTTTCCAGGCCACATGCCATGTGGTTTCCCTTGAGATTGGGAGGGAATCAGCTGGAAATGAAACTACAGTAAATGAAGTCTATTAGTAACTAAGATTTGATGAGAATTAAATTGTGTTAGTTAGTAAGGGTTATTTTGGTCACTCGTAGTAGGTAAACATGTAAAATCATCAAGAGAGAAATTTAGGAGTAGCCTATATCTAAGCATGAAGTCACAGTCAACAATTGTGAGTCATTTCTAAACACGTGTGACTGCGTCACTGTCA
Organism: Triplophysa rosa; assembly: GCF_024868665.1. NCBI lineage: Eukaryota > Metazoa > Chordata > Actinopteri > Cypriniformes > Nemacheilidae > Triplophysa > Triplophysa rosa. The sequence goes on along the minus strand of NC_079900.1, from coordinate 12,756,229 downwards.
TTCAATTCACACAAGTCTATAAATATTGTTCTGCAGATCTTAAGATACTATAGAGAGATATGAGTGAGATACTAGATAATACCTTTGTTCCACTGGCCTCCAGCACCATTTTTTCTGCTTTAGCTTTGGATCTGGGGTAGGCCATCTCATGAAATACATTATATGGAGTATCTTCATCCCCTCTGTATTAAAGAAAGATCAATTCAAACCATGTAAATTCAAGCAGAGCTCTAAGCAAATTTGAGCCTAAATGAGAAGCTAGTTAATTACAGGTTGGGTGTCTCTACCTTTTACAAAGAATAGGAGTCATAGGAAAATGACATGAAAATAAGATAAAGAAACTATAATGTGAGAAAAGCACAGATATCAGAATAAACAAGAGGCATTTGTCTATTTTTGTGTGAAACGTGGAAGCGCAGATATTTTCCAGCAAAACTATTTATTATTATTTATATACTTTGAAATAAATTACCCATGGCATGCAACAGCTGTTTAACATTATGAAATATCATAACAAAGCACAGGGGATTGCTGTGGGAGATCAGAGTGCTTGTTGGTCACTCACAGGGAGAAGGTTAAAGTTTCTAGCACGTGGCAGTAATGGAAAGGTTCCAGGCTTTGCTTTATCATTTTTCTAATTATAGTACAGCGGGCCCTCACTTCTTGTGGATTCAAATGGGTTTAATTTCAACCAGTCATTCTAAAACTGTTGGACAAAACCACTAGCAACTATATGGTCTAGAGATTCTGTCTGAGAGGAAACAGAGCTCGTTTTTAATCCTAACAGGCAGACAACATATCAGACAACTGATAGGTGCAAGAGCTTTGAGATTAGAAAGTGCACACTTCCAGTGACGAGTCTAAAAAAAGCCTGTGACTTTTTGGATGTTAATATATTAAAAGGAGTAATCATACATTTTTGTTCATTCTAACAGATCCAACATTCACTGTTCATCTGTTTCTCTTGGATGTCCTTCACATTCTTTCCATAATTGCTACATTCTTTAAACTCTTTACATTTCTTTAAAACCGTGAAGTGGTGTTTTAAAGATACAGCCTATAATACAATTATGAACATACATGTCACCATATGAAGATTCTTTACATAAGGAGAAAAGCCATTCACAAAAATACACTTACCTGATAAATGTATCTCCTTTTATGTTCGGACCAACCACCTCCATGGAGCTTGTATAGATCAAATACTGAATACCAATTTCTACGCAGGCATTTATAACATTCTCCGTCCCTGATAGAGAAAACAATGAGAACATCATGACAAACCAAACCATTGGTAAAATGGAAAAAATAAGAATAGTTTAACTAAATGTAAAGTAAATATATGATTGAATAAATTGTGATTTTAGTAATACTCGTACTACTGTTATTAGTATTACTAGTACTGTAGTATAACTAAAATTATGCTTTTTGCGTTACTTAGATTGGATGTAGAAAGCTGCAATAAGTTTAAAGTACCAGATAACATGAATGGGTCCAAAATAAGCAGGAAAACAAAGACAAAGAATTTGGAGTTGACTAACCAACCAGAGAGGAGAATTCAGGAGAAATTCAAGAAGAAAATATGCAGATGTGAAATCAAACCATATGATAGGACAAAAGCCAAACAATCTGACAGCACATTCATCTCATATCTGGCCATCTTACGCTTGCTTAAATCTCTTTTCTTTTATCTGTATTTGATACTTAAACATATACTGATCCCACAATTCAGAAGAACAAACCTGTGATGTAAATGCATTAGATGATCTTATAAGATTAAACAGACACTCAGGAACTTGCTCATTTTTCTCGTAAAGATACTTGGATGGATGTGTTTTGCTGTTTTGGAACACACCAGTGAACTACTGTAAACATATGCACGCAAAAGTGCGTGTAGGATGTTCTGATCCTGTTATATGCAAGTTCACCCACACAAACAAAACCTGCCTTGTGTGTTCGTAAACGATGCATTTCCGGATTAAACCAACAGGAAAGCTTTAAGGTTCCTGTAAATGTCACCAAACGTAAACTGTGGAAGAAACCCAAAGCTACAAAACACCCACTAACATTTACTCGAAAAAATAAGGTGACATACTTTTAAGGAAGAGCATTCAGTGTGTATGTACTTTTTGTATGTATTTTTCAGCTGACCTTTTTAAAGTGCAAAACATAGCATAACTTCTAAAATCCCATATCTATCCCTCTCTGTTTCCTTGTTCTTATGTTTCACACTCACCTTGTACATTGACAGCATAAATAGTCTTCTCAGGAACTCTGTACCATACGTCAACCAGACTAGCTGCATGGATGACCAGGTCGGCTCCCTGAAGGGCATCTCGCACGCCGACATAATCTGTTATTTCTCCCTGCACCAACACCACCTTCACATGCTCTGAGAAAGAAATACATTGTAGTAAATCACACAATTCTAACACGTAGGCAACATTTGTTAAAGAATGTGTTCTTTAATTGTATTTTATATTCAATACAAGGTATTTGGTTGTATGAAATAGAAAAAAACTGGTAAGATTAGTAGGGGAGGCTGTTTCATGAGAATTTTACTAAGGAATTACACCAATTCTGTTTAAAAAAGCATTATCATAAATTCAAATGCATATCGTCACTGTCGGACTGACAGCTTGTATCTCCAAAACTGCCAATTTAAAGGAAAAGAAACTTTCAATAATTAAACACTGTTGTCAAAGTTCACAAGCTCTTTTTAATATTTTTACTAGTTAAATTTTTGCAAAAACGCTATCTGTGTGCATAAAATATTTAAGCCAATAACAGTGTTGTAAAGATCAGCTAAGCCTTGAAATAATGAACAGCCAGAAAGCATCTGATAACTTTGGCATGGTTTCGTTCTTTCCATTGTGTGCCTGTTCCAGAGAAACTGACACATGGGTGTCCACAGATATCTCCATCAGTTCACTGTCGGTGAGCTACAAATTATAAGATTTCCACTGTACTTGAGCTACAAGCCCTCGTTTCCTTTTAGAAAACACTGAGGGGGTAACACAACAGAGTATGAATGTAGCATCATGTCATCTAAATGTGGATGTGTGTGTGACAGGTGCTGAAAGGGCCTGTGTGCTGTGTTGTGTTGTGTTGTGTTGTCTTGTCTGCATCCACTTCATTATCCTCGTCTGCATCCTGTGTAATGTCTGATTATGTTTAAAAGATCCCCATCATTTCCAGGGCCATAAGTTCAAGTTACTTGGTGACAATGACACCCAGAGGAAACAAAACCCCTCCCTTCCTGGTAAAATAATAATTTTCATTGCTCTTTGTTTTATATATGCATTCTTTATAGTCTTTAGTCTTAGATCTTTGTCATGGTTGTGTTTTTTTTCCTGTTAATCTTAGACAGTCTACAAAGCATCTGCAGGACACATTTACTTCTCAATCATGTTGCTTTCAACTGATGACAGCATTTCCCAAACAGTCTAACTTTAGCTGTTGTTGTTGTTGTGTTTGTGCAACAGTTTTCTAATAAATAACACTTAAGTACTTAAGTAGCACGGGAACATTTTTAGTAAAAGACAAAAATACATTGTGTGGGTCAAAATTATCGGTTTTTCTTTTATGCCAAAAATCATTAGGATATTAAGTAAAGATCATGTACCATGAAGATATTTAGTAAATTTCCTACCTTAAATATATAAAAACATTATTTTTGTGAGTGGATGGTCTGCCACAGTGCCCCTGATTAACAACTTCAAAGGCAATTTTCTCAATATTTAGATTATATTGCGCTCTCAGATTCCAGAGTTTTAAACGGTTGTATCTCAGCCAGATATTGTCCTATTCTAACAACTCATATATCTATAGAAAGTTTATTTATTCAGCTTTCAGATTATGTAAAAAGGGTCACATATGCACATAAATAACAAATGTCTGCTAGCCTAGCATAACATAAGACATATAAGAAAATGTGTCAGTTAAAACGTTTCTAGTAAAAAAGCAGAAGACTAGTTTGGTGTGCAACTACGTTGATGTTTCTGACTAAAGGTTATCTAAACTCTTTCTGTTGCCATTTGTTATTACTTTTCGATCTTTGTGAGTTAAAAAGGTAAATCCTTCACCAGTGTATAATGTGACATGATGACAGGTCTCGTAATGAACGTTTAACAGACAAATTATAAGCAGCTATGCAAACCTCAAATACAAACTGCATGGTAGACATACAGAAGACAGAATAGTGCTAAAGTCATGAACAAAATAAATATAAACACAGATTTAAAAAATGTATAAATGAATCGATCTATTTAGTTGTATAATCAATATGATCGTTGTATCAATGTTGAAAATTATGTAGGCCTACCTAAATTCCTAAACCTGACCAACGTTTCCCTATGAATTTCTCTTTTATGGGGCATACACAATTATTCTCAGTTCTTTGTGGGGCTTGGTGAATGAAATGATTGAATGAGTTCTCTTTGTACAGGAGAGAGAGACATTGAGCATCCTGGTGGTGCTGGAAAGATGAGAGGAGAGAACTAGATCGGAAGGAATTAACTGGTGTGGTCTGACCTTGCAAGTTAAATCACAGTACCATGAATGACCGTTTCCATTTCGGTCGATTGCCTTGCTATGTCCTTTTTCCGCTATTTGCGTCATGGTAACAACAGATGTTCCCCGTTTGGTGCTTTTCTACACCCTGTAAAATGACCGTCACGAATGCATGCATTGGTTATATATCTCTCGAGAACTAAAAGCTCTAAGAGTTAAGTTAGTTAACATCAAACATTCAGTACAATAAAGAAATAAAAAACAAGAACAGAAAAACGTAGAGAACATTGGACGTAAACGCCACAACGTCACCAAATGACGTCTTACTATCTCCGCTGCTTCGAGATAAAACCATTATAGTAGCATTTTACACATTGAAAATGTAATAAAAAATCATTCGAAATAACATTTAGTTGTTTCTCTTACCTGTGCTGTGACTCTGCAGATCGGGGCAAATGTGTTTGTCAAAAAGTCTAATCTCCTTAATATATTCTTCCTTCTCCAACAAAACTCGTAAAAGGTGCTGTCCGAGAAAACCGCAACCTCCGGTTATCACATAAGTTAACTTTTCTTTCGACATTTCGCTCGTCGTCAGTCCTCTCCCGTTAATGTGTGAAATAGGTTCCGTCAGCGATGCTAGTTGGTTCACCTAGATCCTAGAGCTCTGCGAACGTAATACAGGAGAGAGGCAGCTGAAGTCCAGCGCGAGGGTGAAGTCCAGGTGACACGATGTTAACGTCACACACTTCTCAAAACAAGCGACAATGGCAAACTCATCTCTGTCCTGTTCGGAAGATAGCCTGAAGGGAAGTCCGCTTTATATAGTTCCCGCCCTATAGTTGGAGAACGCGTCACTATAGTAACAAGCAGTGTAGGGTAAATTACTCTGAAAAGTAATTAATTAGTAGTTACTAATTACATATTCAATAGTGTAATTAGATAACTGTATAATTTACTCTCTCCAAAAAGTATTTAATTATTTATTACTAATTACTTTCTATATCCTACATCAACCTTGATTAGAATTGATTCAAGGATAGTTTAGGATAATTTATTCAAATAAATAATAATAACTACATAAATTATTCTTATTAACTGACCAAAGTATACAAATTTGATAAGGATACATTAAAGCATACATTTTAAAGTTAGACTTATCATTTTGATGTCATTTCCACTATTGAATATATTACACAGTATTTAGTTCAATTACATCAGAAGTAACTGTAATTAAATTACAAAAAAATAAGAGTATTACCTTACTTTACTTTTTCAAGGGAAAGTAATTAAATTACAGTAACTAATTACTTAGTAACTAGGTACACCCAACACTGGTAACAAGCATACTAAATACTTAAATTACTTTTCCATTGATTCAGGCTCTATTAGCTACCCATTATTAGAGTTCAATTGTAGTAGATGGATTGATTATCATTTGTGTAATCATAGTTTTACTGCAAATATTATGGGTAAACTATAGTTACTGTAAAACACTGGGAAGCTGTCATTTCTTAATCTTCATCTTGGGACCCACCTAAACGGGCACAGTATCTAAAATAAGTAGGTAAAATTGTTAGACCACCTGCATATAGTGGGTGCCTGTGATGGACAAAAAGTGACAAATGCTGAACTGGGAAAACATCTCTGCAAATCTTGTTATGCCTCACTGGTGCCGGTCATGTTTTTCTACTTACTTCATTAGCGTCTTTTGTAAATGTCCACTCATCCACCTGGTCTGTTTTGTGGGTTGATTATGCCTTTTGTCCACTTTTTACATTCCCCTCATCTCAGTTTATAATCTACAACAACACAAAGCACACAATACCCTAGCCAAACTCAAACTACTGACATTTGTAATGCATCTACAGTATATGCAATGCTTGACCATGGCATCAAAGATGTAGTCTTTGTATATGTTAGACATATCTAACTATTGCCTTATGTTTGCCTAGACTGTTTTGCCTATCTAACTATGTTGCCCTATTGCCTATAGACAAGATACAAAGTCTGCATGTTAAAAATTAACATAATGACCATCGTTCTAATCTCACAGCCAATCTCAGGTCAAGGACAGAGCTATAGGGCCAAAGATAATAGTGGATAGGAACAAATCTAGTGGCCTAAAGGTTCAAAGGAGTTCAGGCCTATAGGGTATGTGGGTGATGGGACTAGATCCAGGTAATAAACATCTAGGGCCCAGAATTTCATTTAATATCCCTGTGCACTTTCAATAGAGTTTCATCAGATACACACCTGGCCCAAAGTTAACTCCCGGTCTGTGTTTGGTTATAATATAACTATTTATTTTAGATTATAATTAATTTATATTTTAGTGTATTCTTTATATTAAATTAATTTAAAACTACTTAACAGTTATTGATTTTTTGCTGAGGTCTACCGGAGGTAAAGTTTGGGCCACATAACATTTTTTGTTGCTGCTATAACGGTAGGACACAAGTAATGCTTCCTTTAGTACAACATTGCATTACATCAATTGTACAATAAGGGAATATTAAGCAAGAGGCAATTTGCAATTCAAAACTAGAAAAGGGGCATGAGCTATTAACAAACCGGTTACATTAGACCAAAGCTCTTGACTTGACTTTTTGCTTCAGAAGCAAAAGAAACTCAAGTAGGCCTACTGAATGGACAGCCAGAGACTTTTTTTCTTAAAAAATACCAAATGCAAGGCTAAAAAAGATAAGCTCCGGAAAGAATTAAGCAACAGAGGTCTGAGGTTGAGTCTAGGCCTACTTGTCATCATACAAGTTGTTTTGAATGTGTTGATACTGAATGACTGGTTTTAGACAGGTTGGACAGGTAGCTTTCTATCAAACTCTCTTGACAGTTTAAGAAAAATCCCAAATCCTTCAAGGTGCAGACTTGATCCATTAGCCTCAGTTCTACACATTGCAAGTATTATTGTTGCCAACCTGCTAATGGAGTTTACTTTAATATGTTCTAGCCTATAATAAACTGTAGTAAATTGTGCTACACTAGTGTCTATAAAGTATAAGTATAGCCTACTAAAGTATTTACTATAGTAATGTTCAAACACACTATAGTATCTAGTAATAGCCTACTAGTATTTTCTAATGTGGGAAACGTATCTCGTAATATAGCCTATAATAACCATACTACATGCAGTAGGCTATATTCGCTAGCGCAAAATGTTACCTTATTCGTGGAATCCTGTCACTGTATTTCCACAGCACAATGCCTGTTCTAGCTTCATGATATTATGTCACTTAATAGATGTATTCATCATTTCTCAAGTAATCTAACCCAATTACTTTACCCGATTAAGAGGTCGCTCGTGCATTGTCTCGCGAACGAAAGTCGCTCGTCGCAGTCACGATGTCATCAGCACCTGAAAGAGGATGCGGTATTTCGTCATCATTGGCACACTTCGGTTGGGTGTACAAAGAAGTATTTGCACTTTTTACACAGCAGCTATAAGCTCCGAAATGTATTGTAAGAATAAATTTGGCTTATTTTGATGTTAAACTCTCTAAAACTCCATCATTAAATATTTAACCCATTTTATCCTGCTCTAAAGCACAGTGTGTTGAAACGGAAGCGTCTCTGCTTTCGCATGTCAGAGACCAAAAGAGGAAGATATCGGTAGCCTATTTGACACTACCCTAGTAAAAGGCAAACATTGGTTTATCTCTATGAATAAAAGTAGGAATCTCTTCTGCATCACTTAATTTGGAGTTCACTGTAAAAAGACTAAAATAAATGACATTAAGTCACTCCCTATGCAAATCAACAAATGACACAAGTCACTCCCTATGCAAATCAGACAGCATACATTCCTTTCTTTTTATTTAAAAAGCAGACAAATTCCTGCTCATTCTCCTTGAACAGTGGTTCTCAACCTTTTCATGGTTGCGTCCCCCCCCCCCGGGAAACCCATTTAGATAACTCCCCCCCAACTGTACATTGAAGATAGATAAGATAATGTGTCAAATATGTTAGATATAGTTTATATATATATAAACTATATATAACGAAGCAGAAAATACCTGTATGACAGATTGATCAAGACATCAGATTATAAATGTAACAACCCTGTTGATAAAAACAAAATAATCCCAAAAGAAACCATCACAGAAATGAATGATTTCCATTAATATACCATTATAAACCATTAGCTTTTCGCATAAGACCATAACAAAATTTTAGTGTTTTGGGCATTATTCCAAAACCGGAATAATCCAAGACCGACTCGTTTAGTAGGACTATACTCCCAATATTTCAGCACAGTTTAATTCCACAATAAGACATTTCTTACACTTTAAGCGTGACAGAGAAGCAGTCAAGAATGTGGGTAGGGGAAAAGGAGGTCCGAGGCTTCAGTGGGTTCGTCAGGTAGGCATCCTCTGTGTTTGGGGAAATATAATTATAAATACATAATATATTTATAGGCTAATTAACTTATATGATCTACCTGTTTCTAAATATGACGTAGAGGTAATTGCTACTGCTTCCTGAGAGGACGTTTGCCTACTTTGTAGATATTAAGCTTTTGTGCAGCCTTGCACTGCGCAGGACCTATGAGTCTACATGGCCGCTCAAGCGCGCAGCTTCGGACGGAACACAGCCCTGCGTCAATTTGCGATCGAGTTCCGAAGGTTGGGGTTACGGGGAACCATCGCGCCCCACCTGCAGTACCTCTGTGCCTCCCCGGGGGCGCTACCCCCTGGTTAAGAACCAGTGAAACATTCTTCCCAACTCAGTCCGGTCAACCACATCTTTCACAACATTCAAAAAAACTACTTAAAACACATCTCTTCTGTGAATACTTGACAGGCAAATGAAAAAAAATAACACTAAACCTTTCTCTTTCTCTCAACAGGTATTGTTCCGGCTTTTGTGTAAACTTGGAACTTGGTATTAGCACTTATTGTATTATTGCCCCTGTATGACATAAAGCTTTATTGCTCCATGAACTCTGTAAGTCGCTTTGAATAAAAGCATCTGCTAAATGACTACGGCCCAGTTTCACAGACAAGGCTTAAGGCTAGTCTCAGACTAAAATGAATGTGTGACATGTCTTAACTGAATATAACTTGCCCAGAAATAACTTAAACTATATCAGTGCCATTGTTTTGTCTCAAGATGCACACCAGTAATGTATTCTTCGAAGGCATTTTTATAAAAGCGACATAAATATCTTAATTCAACTAAGGGATAGTCCAGGCTTAAGCTATAAACCGTGTCTGTGAAACAGGGCCTAAATGTAAAATGTCTAGAAAATGCTTATCCAGAGTGACTACAGGGCATTTAAGGTCCTAGGGGTGCCACAATGTACCGGTATGGATGAAAATAACTGATATAAACATGATTATCCATATACTGTTAATATTTCACATATGATTTTATGGTAAATAATTAATCACCCATTTGCAATTTTGCCTTGGGAGTCATGATGGTTACAAATTCTCTTCTCTGCCTCCCTACACTCATACTTTGAGTTCGATTTAAAATAAAAATAAAAAACCTAATGGACTGATAGCATCATTATCAAATTAACAGAAATCCCGATGATTTCACTGTTACTGTGAATTTTATTGGCCATGTTGATTGTGTAGTAAAAATGTGATCACGTGACAGTCCTACAATGGCCTATACACTGAAATAATAAATGCGTTTCCTGTGAATTGAAAACAACTTATAAAAAGACAAAGACCAGTGATTGTTCGTTGAGTAGTGACATTTCAGTAGGAAAAACAAGCGCAATCACTGTCCCTGTCTAAACGTGCATTAGTGCAACAGCTTGATACGTAGGTCATATTTCAGACAACATCATTGCAGTGTGACATACATCTGTTTAAAGGGTACGGAAATTACCTGTCACCTGAAAACACACCTGCAGCCTTTATACAGAGTGAAAAAACTCAGCAATGTATTTTTTTAAAAATATTTTAATGCACCATTAATAAAGGTTCCAACGCATTAATACAAGAGAAATATTGCAAATAATATTAAAACTTTAAACCAAATTAAAAGAAATAAAACAACATAAACGAACAAAAAAAACATAAGATAACTGAATGATAGGTATGTACAATTATTTTCTTGCAATGGGAAGTAGGAAAAAGATGAACATATTTACAGACTACCAGTGTGTTTCTACGAGAAACAAACACCTCTACAATATTTACACGCAATTCTTTTAACTTTTTTTGTCCTTTTTGTACATTTTGTATGGTTATGCTTCTGCGGATCAGTTTTTACAGAAAGACTGTGATAAATCTACATATTTTACACATTTTCCTCTCAAAGGAACAGAATGCTGGCAACGCCCAAAGTACAAAGTGAAAAATGAGAAGGTATATGAGGCATGTCAACTTCACAGACATTTACTGGAAAAGTGGAGGGGGAGAGAGACAACTGATAATATGAGGACAGATAAACAGACACCACCCTTGCTTTACTCTCTTGAGGGGATATTAATATTATGTTGGAATATGCACATCCAATGCAGCTTGCAAGTCCAGGAGTGCTTAAGATCAAAACCTGCACTGTTCTTCCTCAATCCTAATACACAAGCTTCACGTTCAGTGGTCCAAAAACATCAACGCAGAAGGAAAAACTCACTGACTTCAACTTTTATCTTCTTTTTCAGAAGTGTGCTTAGCTTTAGCACACAACATATATCCTCTTTATATTGCTAAAAACAACTGATGAAACTTACCGAAAATATGTTTAACTTAATGATAGGTGTATTAAAACAATAACACAACATGGTAAGGAACAACATAACCTCTAGAATGACTGTTGTTACAGTGTACAGAAATTGTATGAACTTATTTATAAAAAATAAAATATCCATGTACAATGTAACAACAGAGCTTACTAAAGTTTGTTACAGATAACCAACAAGTTGGTAAGAGGGACATCTCAAACAAACATTTTTCAGTCCCATTCAGTTCAAAGAACGTGTGCGCCAAAACAGCTCCATATGAAAAGGCAGGGGTGATTCTACACAGTTATTTCAGTTAATTGACTGGCAAACTCTCACACTTTTTAACTGACTGTAATAAATATACTTCAATAACTAAAACTAGTACTCTCGCTTTTTACCGGGGCGTAGTACTACAAAAAGTCCTAAATGCATGTCTTTAAAACGTTCCCCTTGATTTAAAAAAATCAAAAGAAAAAGCACCCAGCACTTTAAGGGTGTCTGCAATGGTCAAATGTTGTGTATACATGAGCAGAATATTTTTCTGTGCAGTTAGTTTACGGCTTATCAGCTAGACTTCACAATACAGACCTTGGCCAAAACAAAATACCACATACAGCTGCAAAGGGAGGAATACATTCAATCAGGGCCGGGTCAGGGAAAGAAAACTAATTCTGATGTGCAACTTAAGATGCTGCGGCAGTGCTGAGATTAAGATGACCCTGGGTTGTGTTTACATCTAAACATCCAAACATCTATTTTTGTGCGAGAGGGTGTCAACTAGCCAAATGTTCTCAGGGTGTGTCTGTGCCCTCATCTGTTATCGAGGATAAACTTTTTCATTTTACTGCAAGTTCCTCCATTACGTGTCACGCACATCTGTTGCTCTGAGAAAAGCAGCTTATAGGCCAAGAAAACTTGCAAGTGATTTATTAGGGGAAGGACCTGGAAACTTGCTTTAATTAAGGGTTCCTCTGCAGTTTTCCGTCCCACACAGACAGGGAATTTTGTTCTCTTCGATGGGGAACTTGTAGTCGTACGTGATCTCCTCATTCACACCAATCGGCTGCTTGGAGTATATGACTATCTTCTTCTGGGACTCGATGGTGATCACTTTGGCATAGCAGTTGGGCTATGAGAGAATAACATAAAACCATGAATAAGGCAGAAAGCGTTACCTTCCCCAAAGGCACAGCTGTGGGTTTCTGTACCATGCAATACATTTGATGATTTGCCTGCGTTTCATTGTTCGGCCTCATAGCTCTATGGGGTACATACTCAATCTAAAAAAATGAGCTCATTATACACCTACAGCTGCTGGAGGGAATGTTGGGCATGATGATTTCATAAATTCCATTCACAGATGGAACGAGAACAACACACATCTTATCCTTTAACTTTTAGAAACAAAATCGCCAAGACTTCTTAAAACAGTCTGCCAGCTAAAGGGCAGGACGACTGGCAGTGAATGAAAATTTCAGTGACATGACTGAAATAAAATACTAGAAACTTTGGCATAAATCACAAATACATTGGCAAAAATACATTTAACATTTGTGGCGTTGATCAAACAACAACCACTGAGCCTGACTCACTGATCTCACTTAACTTAAAGACAATCTTTGGTTTCATTGCAGTGTTGATCTATGGTGTATTTACATATTTGTGTCTAGTACCATTAGTTTACATTGGGAGTGGCACAGAGAGATATCCAAATATGCATGTGTTACTTACTGTGCAGCAGTGGTTAATAAATCGAGCCAAGTTGCCACACTTTGTGGCATCAATAATAGTGTCATGGTCGACACGGAATAGATAGCTGCTCCCGATGCCTTCCTGGGCGTAGCGCTTCTCCCGATTATCAGCCACCATCTGAAAACAAGCATACTACTTATTAACATCAACGCATCAGGTGATTCAGATTTATTTCTAGTGCTTTTCACATCTTTGCATTGTTGCAAGAGAGGTGCATAGAAAACACAGTGTCCAACAAACAGACACAAGAACACGTTGCATAGAAATAAGATGCCAAGAAATAATAAAAAACAGGCGAATGATAAAAATGATCTCATAGAACACACTGTATTACTGCAAATCTTATATATGATGTAAATTAGCCATATTATCTGTATAAATGTTTTTTTAAACGTATCATGCATGTATGTCAAATTTGACACAAAATTTACATTACCAATAGTAACTGTAAAAATAATTATCTGTGGGATTGTAAAACGTGTTATCATATTTAGTGAATGCTTAACTAGCATATCCATACGTACCAAGTGTCATTACTTTATGTAAGAGCAAAGTTTGCCTACATGACATAGGACAAAATTATACCTCTCATCAAACTAAATGTCCTGTGTCATATGACAATTTGTTTTATTATTTTGTAATTGTGTGATGCGTCTGAATTATTCTTTGTTTGTTGGCAATTTCCCTTCAGGGATTAATGAAGTAAGTCACATTAAACCATCAGACATGTGATGCCGTCTTGCATAAAAATGGGCAAAAAATTATTTTGTATTACTATTATGAATTTTTGTTTTTATAACTTAAGATCCAACAACTGTTTACATTCTACAATAGATCAATCATATAGTAACAGTTGAACCTAATCACACCATCAATTTTCTGTTATCAATAATTGATAAGATGAACCTTTAGCACAGAATCCCCAATGAAAGCTAAACCATTAGCTTGTGGCTTACCTGTCTGATATTCTGTCCCACATATTCAATGACCATCTCATCTGCAGCAATGGGCTCCATGGCAAACAGGCCCCATTCGTGAATGCGGCTACGGCCGAACCTCAGCTGCTTCTTACGGAACTGCAGGAAGATGACAAAATACCCAAACATTCTTTTCATTGACATTACATTTGCAGACAATTTATTTAAAGCAACATTTTGTCAATAATTGCAATCTACAAGGCCATGTTTACAAAAATGACGACTGCTTAAGCTAGGAAAAGATGAACAACATATAGAACAGTCATTTTATTGATATATAGAAAGAGAGTAAGGTTGTTGAAACGCTGACAGTCAGATAACTAACCCCTTTTCAGAAAAAAAAGGATTAAACTTTTACTTTCTATACATCCACTTACTGTAAACCCATAAGGCTTCTTACTGCTTCTAAGCTATCACTGACCACTTTATAACGGCAGGGCTATACTTTTGTGAAATATTAAAGAAAAAGCTCTTCATGTGGGATGAAAGGTGAAGAGTATTAACAGACTAGAGTAAAAGGCAAGGCCACTTTAATAAAAGTACAGATAAGGTACACAGTCATGTCAATGAACTGAGGAACATTACCTTAAGCTGGTTAAGTTTCAACAGGTCTGAGTCCATTACTGCTGGAGTGCCGATAGCGCTGAGAAGACGCCGCTGCTCTGAACGCCTCTCAGACAGCAGACGGTTGGAGCCCTGTGGCAGAAACGTGGGTGTTTAGATGTGTACAAACCTATTGACATAAACTTGACATGGACATGCTAAACATATTCAAATTAATTTCTATTATATAGTATACAATTGTGACAACTAAATGTGAGCCTACAGCAGTATCGTAGTCGCCAATTTCCTGTACTGTCACTGGCTGATCTAGCAGACGGTGGAGATAGACGTCTTTCTCCTTGCGGCTGATGGCGTAGTATCCCTCACTGCGAGCACAGCCTGTAACATGTTCTCTTAGCTGTCCATCTGGTGTCTTTTTCTTCCGCCGAGGGTTTGGGATGTTGGTGAGTGCAGGCGAGAGGTTAAGGATCAAAGCTCAGTGGAAAACCGGATATGATTAGAGTCTTCTATTTTTTTTAAACATCCCTCTAAACAGAAGCTTTAAAAAAGCAAAAAACTATCCTTAACTATCCAAATATTTAATGATCTACACAAATATTGCTCAGGCTTAATGTAAACACAAACAGAGCAGCTAATAGAACCATCACACCTTCTTTGCAGTGGAATAAACTTTCAACCTCCACTCAACCCATTAACCAATGCACTCTCATTCTTAAGCAGCAGAAAGGATATTGGTATGAGGGACCCAGTGTGTGTCATTGAGCCAGTCGGTTCCACGGTCATCTTGTAGCAGTTTCTCATAGGTGCACATCAGAAGCCTCATATCTTCCTGATCCAGGCCTGTGTTCCAAATGTCATACAAGATGGTCATCTGCTCGAACTCGCTGCGATTCTTAAACGAGGGACGAGGCGCGGGTGCAGGCTCCAGGGTGTGTTTGGATCGGCGCTGGTTTGAGGGGATCACTCCAGCCTCCTGTAGAAAGAGCCGCTCGCTCTTTCTAACCTCTTCCTTTTCAAGCTCCAGAGATCTGTCCAAGCCAAACTCTGAGTCGCCCGAGTCGGAGCTGGAAAGCTCACCAGACTCCAGTTGCTCGACATCCACATCTTCTTCAAACTCCTGGCAATAGAGTAAACGTGAGGAAAAATAAACAATATGGATACAATAAACAAGAAAAGGGTGTTTTGACACTATTTGGCAAACTTTCCAGTATTACAAAAGCTGAGGAAAGCGGTTTGTGAGGTTTAGTGAGTTCAAAGACAGACTGTTACATTGCAACAGCTGGAACTTTCAAAAGGATAATACAGTATGAAGAAATAACTGCAACATTGTCACTTCAACTCACCAACATTTATTAAGACATTTCAACCTGTTTACAGTAACTCATTTTAACAACATTTTAAATAGTAAGATGAACGTCAAGTTGATTTGAATTAAAAATGTTTTTACAGTGTACCTAAAATTAAAGCACAAATTTAAACCACACCAACGTTCTTGAGGTTTCTGGAACAATTACATGGCAATGACAGTAACCAAGGCTTAAAGGGACAGTTCACCCAAAAATAAAAATTCTGTCATCATTTACTCACCCACCCTCACATTGTTCAAATTCTGTATACATTTCTTTGTTCTGCTGAACACGGAGGAAGACATTTGTAGGAANATAGAAAGAGAGTAAGGTTGTTGAAACGCTGACAGTCAGATAACTAACCCCTTTTCAGAAAAAAAAGGATTAAACTTTTACTTTCTATACATCCACTTACTGTAAACCCATAAGGCTTCTTACTGCTTCTAAGCTATCACTGACCACTTTATAACGGCAGGGCTATACTTTTGTGAAATATTAAAGAAAAAGCTCTTCATGTGGGATGAAAGGTGAAGAGTATTAACAGACTAGAGTAAAAGGCAAGGCCACTTTAATAAAAGTACAGATAAGGTACACAGTCATGTCAATGAACTGAGGAACATTACCTTAAGCTGGTTAAGTTTCAACAGGTCTGAGTCCATTACTGCTGGAGTGCCGATAGCGCTGAGAAGACGCCGCTGCTCTGAACGCCTCTCAGACAGCAGACGGTTGGAGCCCTGTGGCAGAAAAGTGGGTGTTTAGATGTGTACAAACCTATTGACATAAACTTGACATGGACATGCTAAACATATTCAAATTAATTTCTATTATATAGTATACAATTGTGACAACTAAATGTGAGCCTACAGCAGTATCGTAGTCGCCAATTTCCTGTACTGTCACTGGCTGATCTAGCAGACGGTGGAGATAGACGTCTTTCTCCTTGCGGCTGATGGCGTAGTATCCCTCACTGCGAGCACAGCCTGTAACATGTTCTCTTAGCTGTCCATCTGGTGTCTTTTTCTTCCGCCGAGGGTTTGGGATGTTGGTGAGTGCAGGCGAGAGGTTAAGGATCAAAGCTCAGTGGAAAACCGGATATGATTAGAGTCTTCTATTTTTTTTAAACATCCCTCTAAACAGAAGCTTTAAAAAAGCAAAAAACTATCCTTAACTATCCAAATATTTAATGATCTACACAAATATTGCTCAGGTTTAATGTAAACACAAACAGAGCAGCTAATAGAACCATCACACCTTCTTTGCAGTGGAATAAACTTTCAACCTCCACTCAACCCATTAACCAATGCACTCTCATTCTTAAGCAGCAGAAAGGATATTGGTATGAGGGACCCAGTGTGTGTCATTGAGCCAGTCGGTTCCACGGTCATCTTGTAGCAGTTTCTCATAGGTGCACATCAGAAGCCTCATATCTTCCTGATCCAGGCCTGTGTTCCAAATGTCATACAAGATGGTCATCTGCTCGAACTCGCTGCGATTCTTAAACGAGGGACGAGGCGCGGGTGCAGGCTCCAGGGTGTGTTTGGATCGGCGCTGGTTTGAGGGGATCACTCCAGCCTCCTGTAGAAAGAGCCGCTCGCTCTTTCTAACCTCTTCCTTTTCAAGCTCCAGAGATCTGTCCAAGCCAAACTCTGAGTCGCCCGAGTCGGAGCTGGAAAGCTCACCAGACTCCAGTTGCTCGACATCCACATCTTCTTCAAACTCCTGGCAATAGAGTAAACATGAGGAAAAATAAACAATATGGATACAATAAACAAGAAAAGGGTGTTTTGACACTATTTGGCAAACTTTCCAGTATTACAAATGCTGAGGAAAGCGGTTTGTGAGGTTTAGTGAGTTCAAAGACAGACTGTTACATTGCAACAGCAGGAACTTTCAAAAGGATAATACAGTATGAAGAAATAACTGCAACATTGTCACTTCAACTCACCAACATTTATTAAGACATTTCAACCTGTTTACAGTAACTCATTTTAACAACATTTTAAATAGTAAGATGAACGTCAAGTTGATTTGAATTAAAAATGTTTTTACAGTGTACCTAAAATTAAAGCACAAATTTAAACCACACCAACGTTCTTGAGGTTTCTGGAACAATTACATGGCAATGACAGTAACCAAGGCTTAAAGGGACAGTTCACCCAAAAATAAAAATTCTGTCATCATTTACTCACCCACCCTCACATTGTTCAAATTCTGTATACATTTCTTTGTTCTGCTGAACACGGAGGAAGACATTTGTAGGAATGCGTGTAATCAAACAGTTCTTGGCCACCATTGACTACCACAGTAGGAAAAATTGCTTTATATATTTCTTTGTTCTGTTGAACACAAAAGAAGATATTTTGAAGAATATAGGACAGCAAACAGTTTTGGGGCACTTTTGACTACCATTGTAATTTTCCATAAAATGGTAGTCAATGGTGGCCAAGAACTCATTGGTTACAAGCATTCTTCTAAATATCTTCCTCCGTGTTCATCAGAACAAAGACATTTATACAGATTTGGAACAATTTGAGGGTGAGTAAATGATGACAGAATTTTACATTTTGGGTGAACTATCCCTTCAAGTCCATTTTCGAGCAAATAGTTATTCATTTTTAACACCATAACAGCACTAAAATCACAGGCAAAAAGTTCTCAAAAGATAAGCAGAAAGAACTACAAACCTCTAACTTCCGTTTCCTCTGTTTCTTGACCGGTTTCTCTTTTTGTTTTTTGATGGCCTGAAGGTCCTCATTCTCTTTGTCCTTCCTACTCCTCTTTTTGCTCTTGCCTTTCCCCCGCTCCACCACTTCCAGCTCCCTATTAACTGATCCTTTCCTCTTGTGATGAGGGACTAGAGACTTCAACTGCGCCTCAGCAGTGTCCCGGGATTCGCACACCACTCCGGCAAGATCTCCATACAGGCCTGGAGCCCCTGCCCTGCCTGCAAGAGCTTCTCCAATGACCTCCTCTGGAGCTTCCTGGACACCATGCTGATTGAGGTCTGCAGGAAGCAGGACAGTTGGGTCCTGTTTCGATCTTTTCTGAGGAGAGGTGAGAAGTGGGACAGTTTTTGAATAGTTGTGTTCCTGCAGGACAAACAGACCCTCTGGATCCAGGAGTGGTTGGCGTAGGTGAGGGGAGAACATATCTCCCTCTTCCTCCTCCAGCTTGTGCTCCTCTGCCTCATCTGAGGTCTCCGTTTCTTCCGAATCGATATCTGCCTCGGGGTCCATCTTCAGTGCTACATCGGCCAGCACGGACAGGTCAGGTTTAGAGACAGAGGCCAACTGCAACAGGCTGGACACTCCCAGCTGCTCCCTGAGTTTCAGCCGCTGCTCCAACTCCTCCTCATCCTCCCCGCCTTCCTCTTCCCGCAGAGCAGGGTGCAGGGAGGGGGAAGGAGAAACCAACTGGCTGAGCGTCCGAGGGCGGCCACGTTGGCGACCCTTTTGAGCCATTGGAACAGGGATGGGGTCCTCGTAGGCTATTTTGACCAATGAGGCATGGTCCAGAGGGAGGTTCTGGACAGTGAGACAGACAGGTGTTGGAGGGGTTCTGGGTGAGTCTTTGCCCGCCGCACGTTTGGAGGAATTTTTACCGGAGGGAGTCGGAGAGAGAGCTGGACCCTTTTTGGGCTCATCAGGCCGCAGGGAACGTACAGGTGGAGGGACGGTGAGAACGGTGGAAGGGGAGGCAGGGGAGGCAAGGGCGCTGCCCTCGCTGGGACGAGAAGCAAATGGGAGGAGCATGGGGAGAGGCTTGGAGGAGGCCAGCAGGGCAATGGTTGGGCTTCCAGGAGTAGCTGAAGATGGAAGATCTGGAGCTTGAGACTGTAAGGCAGGAGTTGAAGATGGAGAGGGAGCAGATGACGGCAAAACAGAAGGCTTGACCTCGTTTTCTTCCACTGAAAAAGAAACCGTCTTGCGACGTTTCTTTAGCGGTGGGAGGAGGAGAATGGGAGAGGAAGGACGGGGATATGGTGAAGATGGAGGCAGGGTTGGAGCTATTTTTTCTTCTTCTAGTAAACGCAAAGAGAATAATATTAAAACACAAAATGTAAATCAAGATTTATAACATGCATTTAACAAGATTTTTTGAAAACAGTGATTTTTAACCGACCTGGCTTGACGGTCACTGATGATTGGTCGAGGCTTGCTTTGTCCCTGTAAGAGATATAACCATTAGTGATGTCAACATGTCCATCCAACAGTTGCACCTTTATTCACCGTTAATCTAGAAAGACATACCTTTCATCTTTGTCTGCATCCACAGCCACACTGTCCATTGTAGACTCATCCATTGTGTCCAATGACTCACTCTCTGCTCCCTGCTCACCTTCCTCTTCATCTTCCTCATCCGAAGAAGAGGACGATGAAGAGGAGGATGATGAGCTCTCAGAGGAGGAGGAAGAAATGCTCTCGTCATCACTGTCTGCACTAAGGGCTTCGTCTAAGTGCACAAGCAAAATAGAAAAGAACATTTTATACCTGCAGGTTAAAAACACATTGACCATTATATGATTTAAAAAAACACAAAGATGAAGGTAAAAAAAGTGACTACACAGACACAGAGCTGCTATCTGCATCCTAATAGTCTTTTGGAATCAGACTAAAGAAATCATAAGACTGGGGCTGTGTCTGAAATAGCCCCCTATACCCTAATATAGTGCACTATTTGAGGGGACATCATTTTCTGTGGTTTCCGAATTTATAGTGGAAATGATTGAGTGCACTCATTCAATCCCATAATGCATCGTAAAAACAAGTGTACAACCAATGTACACTCAAGGCTAGCTGCTAGCCATCTAGTGACGCTCACACTGAATGAATTTCTGAGTCTCTACAGATGGCACCCGCAGCGCTTCCCGCGTGTGCAAATT
This sequence comes from Triplophysa rosa, assembly GCF_024868665.1. NCBI lineage: Eukaryota > Metazoa > Chordata > Actinopteri > Cypriniformes > Nemacheilidae > Triplophysa > Triplophysa rosa. The sequence continues at coordinate 12,735,502 of NC_079900.1, read as the reverse complement.
CACTCACTCATTTCCATTCGCTTCTTCAAGTGGACTATATTATTGAACTAAGCTAGGGAATAGTGAACGTGTATAGGGGGCCATTTTGGACACAGCCTTTGTTTTACTAGAATATATTTGCATGCTAGTTTTTAAAATGGGGTACATACAGGATTTGCTACTGTTTACTCTTTAATGTAAACGAAACCTAGATTTAGTTTTGCTTACACTTAATACAAACAGTCTCTATAGTGCGCACTGCAAACACAAGCTCGAAAGAAAATTAAGATTTGTTACCATCTGACTCATCCACTTTGTCACTGTCTTCATCGTCCTCCTGACAATAAAACAAAACAGTTAACAACACTTAGAATAGGTACAATACCATGTCCAGACCCATCTGTTAGGAGCAGACATGTTCACAAGTCTCTGAGGTCCAAGTCAAGTCTCAAGTCATTGAGGTGGAGTCCAAGTCACATCTCAAGTCTCTGTTCTATTTTTAGCAAGTTATTCTCTCAGTTATTGTAATTCACAGTGTATGAAGCGAAATCAGTTTTGAAATATTTCAACTAATTAACTCTACAGACAATGTCTTGGGTATTCAAACCAGTGCTTCGAACCAGTGCTGATGCTGGTGCGATAAACACAGGCTTTTTCTTTTTAGTAGGTCTTTGTGCCACATTTATCGGTGCAAAATCAAAATTCATTGTATGTGCAATAATGATGTACTAATATGAACTATTTTGCTGTAATCTAGGCCAAATTAAGTAATGTAATGAATTGCATGATGTGTTATTTGATGTTTCAAACAAAGATTTAACTGTTTTAAATAATTTACTTGACCTAAGAATGACATTAAACCAGGTCATTACCTTTATTTTTCAGAAAAGTTCAGTAATTACTGGATATGCATTGTTGCAACACAGAGAATATTAGACAATGAACGCATGTACTAGTTCATTCAATCTCATTTGAATCTCATATGACTCGTTCAGTAGGGCGTATTCATTAAGTACATTCAACCAATGAACACACCTCACACTGAAGCGCTATTGGCTCATGGCATGCCTCTTTGAAGAACAGAGCTGCACTCTTTGCTTGAGACTGAATGAGAAATATCTTTCAAAAAGAAATACTACAGAAACTGTCTTACATTTCTTCAATCATGCAAACATGTTACATACTTGCTTTGATCTTTAGCATGTCATTCAATATTTTAATATACAATACGACTTACTTCATCACTTCTTTTGGCGTAACTGTTACTTAATGTTGTATTTCACGTTATGCAGCAGCTGGCATTAGCGGATAAGTTAACATTGGCATATAAAATGTTCGTGCTTGCCTTTGTAATAGTGGTGGGCGATACTGTAAAATTTAGTATCGATCCGATACCAAGTAGATGCAGGGCCAGTATTGCCGATTTCGATACCGATAGCAATACTTTTTACTTTTAAAAAGCATTCACTTGAACTTACATTTACTTTCCTGTTAATGAAATGTCATGATTTATCAGATGAATGCATCATTAATATGCTAAATCTGAATACATTTTCATGACCACTAAAATATTTTGTGATTTGTGCTCTTAATGTGCCTGTAGGCTAATTAATCATGTAGATGTTAAAACACGGGACATATTTTAAACCAAATAAATCTATTTATTTAGTTATTTATTCATTCGTGTAATCGAATTTGCAAACATGAACTTTGCACCAAATTATTACTGGAAAATAGTAACAATAACAGATTAACAGAACAGAAAAACGATATATAACAAAACAATTTCTCATTATCCCAGTACTTCTCTAGCTTTAAAAAAAACCAAACTGCACAAAATTATTACTCAAGAACAAAGATTTTAAAACGGCTTTTCCGTTTTTGTTCAGTGTTGTGTTTAGACAAAATAATAGAACAAATTAACATGTTTCCCTTTCATTACACTTTTTTAAGTGAATTTATAAACAAAGTGCAAACACACTATTATTTAAGCACTTTATTTACTTTGTGTCTCAAACAATAAAGTACTTTCAATCTTTGGCTTTTTACCCCCAAAGGCCCACTGCCATACATCGCAGTTCGCAGTGTTTTTATTCACCGAGGTGAAAAACCTCCACACGATGCTCCTCTTCTTTTCGCCGGCTGCAGCAGCGTCTGCGTGCTTGCGCTTGAGTCACATGATAGCGGACTACAAAACACAGCAGGGCAGGGAGGAGCAACGTGTCCAAAACTAGATGTAGGGGAAATAGTTTTTCTTCGTTATACAATTATTAGCTACATTAGTAAATAAATAAAATCAGTAGTAAAAACTAAAAACACATTAGTATCGATATTTTTATGTTAGGATCGATCCTTTTCGATACAACCTCAGTATCGAAAGTATCGATACTTCAGGATCGATCCGCCCACCACTACTTTGTAATAAGTTTCAAGGTGACTCGCCTGCAGTCGCGCTTCAAGTTTGTGGTGCTTTACCGGCGATTGTGAAGGAAAATAAGACGCACTGTTAACCGCGTGGAGACGCAGAATACATGTCAGTGCTTCCTCTTCACCCAGAGACTTCTCTCTACCGTTTATATGAGATAAGCAGCACATGCGCGCAAGCTGATGTCCGCCATGTCGGACAAGAATATTTTCGTCGCGTTTTTATAAGTTAACGAAATTTTTTTTTTTTTACTTATTACAGTTTTCGGTATCACGCATTCATTTTTATTTTGTTATCGTCAGTGAAAACATGTCGTTAACGAATATTTTCGTTTCGTTTTTGTCAACGAAATGAATACTGATGTAAACTATATAAAGTTAATCATCCATATCTGCTGCACTTAAATGGTCTGGACAGGTGCTACTAAAGTAAGACTTGGCTACATTTTGTCGTTTATATAACTATACGATGAACCGTGTCCTCCAGATGCGTCGCGTGGACATGATAATGCTGACTTTGTGTGTTTAGAGATGAATCGTTGTGACATTTGCTGCAGAACATAATGGATTGGGAATGAATAGACAAATGTGTTATATGATGCTATCATGTGGGGAAGTAAAGGAAGAATGTGAATGAAATGTTCCAACAAAATGACTTTTTTACGAGTCTCATGAGTCCAAGTCAAGTATCGAGTCAGCTGTCCACGAGTCCAAGTCAAATCGCAAGTCTCTGTTTTTGCGACTTAAGTGTGACTCGAGTCTCCATCTCTGGTTAGGAGGTACGGGAATCCTTTACAATAACACCCAAAAGAACTTCAGAAATGCTGCCATCTAGCGATTACCTAAAACAATTACAATTGACTCCTAAAATAAAATACATTTTTATACATGTATGAAAAAACTCAAGCAACACATCTACTAATTAATATAGCATATTTAGCATTCCTAGGTTAAAATGTATTTCAATACAGAATACAAAGGGGATACAAAGAGGAAGAGTAGTTTAAATATAATGTTATGTAGAACTCAAATATGTATATTGGAAATTGTTTTCCTACATTAATTTCCTGAAATTCCTTCTGACCAAGATTATTTTACCTAATAAATCCTAACCGCCCCAGGCCCTGTGATGGAGGCCACTCATTTCCTTTATAGTACAGCCTGCTCATTGGGCCTGGGGAAAAGGAGACGCTCATAAAAAAAGGCCCCAACCCTGAGAAATTCAACATTGGCCCTGATCACATTATTCAATCAAACAGCATTATAAAAAATCTAGTTATTATTCTGATCAATAGCAGTAATCAGACAACAGGTTAACATGTAACCCATACAAACAAACCTTCTCAGAAGAGGAACCATCTGAAGTTTCTTCTCCCTCGCTGTCCAGGTCGTATGATTTACGGGCCTTGGCTCTTCTTCTTCTCTGGGCTGCTGCTCTTTCCGCTGCACGCCTCTCTTCTGTTCTTCCTGTAGAAGTGTCTGCAGATTTCCCCTGATAGGAATCTGCCAGTGAGAGAGTACACAGTCAGGAGGAGTATATATAGAGAGGTTATAGAAGTACAATTGTGTAAACGTTAAGAAGAGAATGTCTTGCTGATGCATGCTATTAAATCGGTCTTAAAGCACTGAATTTCAGGCATACCTTCGTCTTCTTCATCAGGTGGAGTGGAAGGTCTAGCTCTCTTTAGCTCACCACCCTCTCCAAGCTCCAGAGGCTCCTTCCTTTTCACCTGAATCACACACATTTCTGATTAGCATTATAGACATTTGCTCACATAAATCTTTCGTTTAAAAAAAAAAAACAGTTTTAAAGTTGCTGTCTTCAGTGCAATCCTGGTCTATAAATGGTGGGAATAAAACCAAGCACCTTGAAAGAAGGCAAACGCAATGCCCCCCGCAGGGAGAAACCCTCCATGCCGCCACTCTTGGCCCAGTCAACCAGAGACATAAGCGGTTCTCGAGGTCGGTTGCTTGTCTTCTCTTCCTTCTTCTCTTCCTCACGCACCACTGACACTCCCCGCATAGCTGTCTGGAATGGCTGAGCAAACAAGAGAAATAAGCAGCACTATTAAACAATACAGAATTCAATTAATTCAATTGATAATAAATGAAACTCTAATGCTACCTTAGCTTTCCTCTCCTTGCGGTCCCACCACTCATCGAAAGTGCCAAAAGCGACGTTCTCCACCATCTTGCGATTAAGGTCCCTCTGCATGATGTTCTTCATCTCCTCAATCAAAGCTGCCAATACCTGCTGCACTACCGCCTCATACGGGTTGTGCCCCATAATGGCCATCTGGTCACCTGCTGTTCCATACACCTCTCCGTCAATGCCAGGCACCGTCCCAAAGGCAGGTGGAGGGTAGTTAGGGGTGAACTGCTGAGGCAGGAGGTGGTGAGGCCAGGGACTGTGGAGGGGCGGGATGGCGTGATGGTGAGAAGGCGGAAGCTGCGCGGCATGAGGGTCCGGGTAGGCGTACGGTAAGTGAGGAGGGATGTAGCGGTGGTCCTGGTCATAGTGGGTGACCACAGTCCCCTCTTGGTCCATGTACGGGTGATGCGGGTGGTGGGGAGGAGGTATAGAATGAAGGTGATACGAGGGAGGATATTCAGAGGTGGGCGGGACTTCTCCAGGGGGTACTGTAGTGCTGTTAGAAGAAGCCATTCGCATCTGGTGGAGACGGGTGAGCATGTGCGTCTGCATTTGAAATGACATTGGCGCCCCGCCGCTGTACTGGCTCATGAGCTCCATGGAGCTGGCGTAGTCGTACATGTGTTGCGGCAGGGGAGGGGGATACTCGGGGTGCAGCTCCATGTGAGGAAGCGGAGGGGGTATGCCGGGCGGTGGAGGGGGCTGCAGGGAGAAGCCAGGTGGAGGTGGAGGAGGGAGGTGGGGAGGATAAGACGGAATGGGTGGAGGTGGCATGGTGGTGCTAAAGTGCTGGCTGGTGTCGGGGGGAGGACTGGAAGAGGGATCTGGGGTTTGGGAAGGGAGAGCAGGTTGTGAGGAGGCGGCTGGTGATGAGGATGAAGACGCGGCCGGATGGGGTGTTGCTGTGGTGATGGCATTGTCATCTTCATCTGATATTTCCATATCCTCCCCAGAGGAGTGAGGGGATGGCTGAGAAGAGAGTGTGACGAATTATGTTAATAAGTTATATTTAGCTGACATTCAATAAAATATATGTAATGGCAAAAAACAAACACTTGAGGCAGAAAGTGGTTTAAATAAATATCAAAATTACATTAAAGTAAACATGAATAGCATTCACAACCATATTTTACTGCTGTGAGAAACAAAGCAGTTATAAAAAGCAAAGTGAAACTCAGATTTTGCCCATGTGGAATTTTGGATGCATACCAGAACTGAGAAAGAATGAATACAAGTTTTCAGCACATTGTGGAGAACTAATCCTCACAAGTCAAACCGCCAGCCCCTGCTTTGGAGGACATTTACTGGCACTTCAAGGTCACTCTTGAGAGCATTTATGTATTCCAATGTTAATGCTGCTTTTATCTTTAACATACAACAACTAGCCTAGCTATACAACTAGCCAGTGATGCAAGTTGTTGTTACATTTTGATGCACAAGGACCTGGAGGGTGAAGGTTCAAGCTGTGATCTGTAACTTTTTAGGTTAAAAATAAACAAATATAATTTTGGGGGCGGTTACATAAAGAGATCAGTGTTTAAAACTATTGCCTTATCTTACCCCAATTCACAACAGTAAGCTTATAATGATTTATAATTTGTGTGATCGAGTCAGCAAACAAAAACGACCTTGTTCCTTCATCAAAAGAGCGATCATCTGGGGAATGTCATGAAAGTCCTTACTCCGATTATATCTGGGAAATCAATTATTGTTAAAACCAAGAAAACTCAACCTGTGGTGAGCCTGCTTTCAAAAAGTGAAAGTGACAGAGTCTGCGCTAAAGGAAGAGGTAATACCGACAGTGTTTTTGAAAGGTGGCTCTGACATCTGAAAGGATGCAGTCAGTGATGGCTTTTTTCCACCATACATGTAAGATGTCACCAACTTGATTAATTTTAAAACGTTTTATGTTTTCATTTGGTCAGTACACCAGTGGAAGATATATTTGACTGCATATAAATGCAATTTGGCAATTACTCCGAACGCAACTTTAAGTCAATAGGGTAATTTTATGGGGTGGTTTTCAGGACAGGGCTTAAGTCTTAAATGTTAAAGGTGTCTTGATCGAAAACAACTTGCACTGACATGTCTTTAAATATATCAATACAATTATTTTGTCTGATGATGCACACAGTGATGTTTTTTTGTAAAGTATGTTTTTTTAAAATGACTTAAATATCCCAATTTAACTAAGACCTAGTCCTGGGTTAAGCTAATCCCTGTCTGGGAAACCGCATCAAATGTCATGTTGACTTTTAGCTTTTTTAAATGTGTAATGTTCACCTGTGCCTCTCCATTGTAGGTGGGTGGTGTATGTGCAGCCCTGTGGGGGTCAGATGTTATATGGTCCTCCTGAGAGGCAGGCATTTGGCCCTGAAGAGAGTCTGCCACTACTCCGTGGGCAGCAGGAGTGGAGGAGGCGACCTCTGGAGGCGTTTTCCTGCCTCCTCCACCACCTTGTCTTTTACCTCTGCTGCGGTGTCCATCTTTCTCTCGCTCTCCTTTTCTCCTCTGTTGCCCTCCATCCATCTCCCCTTGTCTTTTGTGGCCAGGCCGTCCTCCCTCCTCCGCTCTCACTTTGTTCTCTCCTCCCTCTGTAGTCCCATCTACTTTTCCTCTCTCTCCATCCTCCTTCTCATCGTCCTCATCGTCTGAGGCGAGGAAGGAAAACTTAGCCTTTTGTTCTTTCAGCAACATCTCAATACGCGAGTCCAAACTGCTGCTGTGGTGCATGAACGGCAGGCTCTCATTGGTTGAGTCTGGCTCTGGGGAGGAATCGCGTTGTGGGGGAGGCGGAGAGAGAGATGCTGTAGAGGAGGGGAGGTGGTGGGGCAGGGAGGTGGAGGAAGGAGAGGTAGAGGATGATGGGATGGAGGCGTGGGGAGGCGAGGAAGGGGGTGTGCGAGGAGGATGGGGTGGGGTGCTAGGATGGCGTTTTGGTTTGGTCCACTGTTCTTCTCGGACTGGGCTCTCATGGCCAAAATCAAGAGACCCGAGCGTTTCGGCCACGGCAGCTGCGATGACGGAGGCTGGCGGGAGAGGAGGAGGTGCAGGCGGAGGAGCAAGGGGTGTGCGAGTGCGATAGTCATTGTCCATACTCCCCATCCCAAAGCCCCTCTCACCTGCATCCTGTTGGGGACGGAAGGTTGGCGAAGGCTCCAACCGTGAGGACGAGGGTGTGTCGTAAGGGGACGGGTCTTTAGATGACGAGTATCCTCCATACGAGGAGGTGGCAGAAGGTGGAGAAAGACTATTGGACGAGTTTGAGTGACCTCCGTAACGTGGGTCGGAGTTGTTGGAGTAGTCTCCTTCCCGATCTCTCTCCCAGTCCCGATCTCTGCTGCTCCTCCGCCTGCTGGACCCACCTCCCCCGCTGCTGTGGTGATTGTGGGAGTGATGGTGGTTCCGATGCCTTCCGTGGTCTCCCGACCTGGAGCCTAAGCTGTCCCGACGGTACCCTCTGCCATCTCTGTCTTCCCGCCGGTCGGCATGATGGGAGTGGTGCGAATGGTACGATTTGGACGAGTTTGTATCTTGTTGGTAGTGGTAAGAGGAACGACGGGAACTTATTCCACCTCCGTAGCGGCCCCCTGAGTCTCTTTCCCGCTCTCTGTCTCTGTCCCGGTGTCCCCGCTCTCTGTCTCGCTCTCGCTCTCTATCAGAAACAGGAGGCGGTTCATATGGAGGGCCTGGAGGTGGCATGGGTGGATGTAATGGCATTTGCATCCCAGACCCTCCTACGGTGGGATATGGATAAGGAGGTTCATTAGGCCGGAAAGGTGCAGATGGAGGATATCCCGACCGACCCCTGAGATACATAGAGGGTTCTTGTGGAGGTGGAGCATGTAGATCATCAGGGTATCGAGGGGGCTTGAATCCTGATGATGAGGATACAGCTGAGGAAGAGCAGGAGGATGATGGAAGCATATCCTGTGGGGGATAGCTGCTGCTGAGTGGAGCGCTGTTATATCCACCATGTCTGTGCAAAAAAACCAAAGTGAATAAGTTCAAAACACTGAAAAGAAATTAAACAATTCTTCGCAGGGCATATTAGGTATATACTGAAACCAACCTGCCAACAGAGTAGCCCGAGTCCTGGGAGAAAGGGGTTCCGGAGCGAGGAGTGTAAGGAGTGCCCCCACCCTGTGAAGAAGCAGAGGAACCAGGTGTAAAGGGACCCCCCAGAGAGGATGGTGGGGTGTCTAGCCGCTGATCTCCAAACCCGGTGTCCACAGAACATGGGGTGGTGCTCCCAGAGTTGAGAGGGACAGAAACAGACGCTGCCATCTGGTCTGTCGAGAGCCTCCGCCGGATATCAGACGACTAATCATTTAGAGGGTAATGAACGAAAGTAGAATAAACAGTCTGATTAAAACAAAACTATTCCAGAAAAAACTGAACTGTGACCAATCCTTTCATTCACATTAACTTTATGAACAGCTATATACTGGGACTAAATCAAGACAAAGGATATAGGAAATGTAGTATGACCAATAAAATCCCTATAATTTTTTACTAGTTATGCTTGGCTACATGACAATGAATCTGTTATTATTTATATCACATAACATGGTTGCTGAACATACTGTTGAAACATAACATGACATAACTCTTATTCTAACCATTTAACAAAGCCAGCAGCCATAAGAGAAGCAATCCCTCCGATCTATTCAAACAAACAGCTATTATCACTATAGCTGAACATCTCATTAATGCACTGAGCCAAGACTGATAGACATTCATGTTCCACTCGTTATCATGACAATACCAAAGGGATTGAGTTTATAACTGTAATTTGCAGAAAAAACCTACAAGACAAATCAACATAAGAATGGCCGTCCCTCTCTGCAAGCGTGCCAAAGAATTTTGGCCGGTAAAGCATGGACTGTGTAGTGACATAGGAGAGCAAAGCATTCCTTCCACTGTAGTTCAGTAAGGTTTGTTTGTGTACTCACTGTGTCTGGTTGAGTTGGGGCTGGGGGCTGAAATTTTTCTGTGAGCGCTTTGCCTCCAGTCGGCACTGTCTGAGGGGTGTACGAGCCACTCACTATCAGGTCATAGTACTTCATTCTCTGTTGTCCTATAGAAACACACTATCATATTAATATACTGCATATAAAGATATTTATTCATAAAGCAATATTTGATATATTACAAAAACAATATTCCAAATTATTGAGATGAAAAGATTTTAAAGAAAGATCCAAATAACCAGACACAAAATAAGCAATTTTCTGTTATGAACTTGCAGCTGCATTTCTTGGAAAGAGAACACATTCTTTTTCTACTAATGTTTTTCACATCCACTCGAACACCATTGTAAGGCCATAATAAACTCACTAAGGAGCTTATTGCTTATAACCTTGAGCCCACAATTAAAAAACGGGAATAGACAATTGACCTAAATCAACACAATAATACATATCAATTAATATACAGGCCAACCAACATCTTGAATGATTTAACAAACTTACTTCAGATCACAGAGAAACGTACCTTTAATATCCAGCTGGACGTGGACAATGTTGCCCATGACAGATGTATTGTGCAGGTGCTTGACTGTGTCTTTTGCTCCTCTAGTGCTTGTGAAAAGGACACGGGCCAAGCCCAAGTGCTTTCTGGTCTTGGGATGAAACAGAATCTCCATTTCCTCAACCTCACCAAACTTAGCACACATCTCTGCCAGAAACGGCTCCTTGATGTTGTCATTCAGCCTTGCAAACGTCACTTCTTTAAGCGGAATGGGGCCTACATAATACTCATCCAGCTTTGGGGAAGAGAAGAACAAGGATTCAGGATAATACATAACATGCAAAACAAAACTTTGACATAACGCAGACAAGTTGTGAAATAGGAACCAAATTGACCTAATAGTTAAAACGAACACGTACCTTAAATTTGGGTACTGGTAGCGACAGCTCTGTGTGTCTGGACCAGATTCTGCGGGGTCTGGGATCACGCAAGTCCCCCACCGGTGGAAATCCTGAATCCTAATAAAAACACAAGACAGACATTAGATGCCAAATTTAAAGGTTAACACACGCTTTACATTTTCATGCTGTCCAACATGATTTTGTACAATAGAATGTCCATACCGGTATACTAAAGTGAACCCCATCGTATCTGTAGATCTTCTGAGTAACCCTTCGGAGAGCAGGGTCTTGTACTAGCTTATAGCTCTTCCATTGAAGACTGAGAGTTCGCTGAGTGTCCACCCCACTGTCCGGATCCATGCTATTACTGCAGAGACAGAAACGTTGTGCAGATGTTTACAGCACTCATGGCTCATGCATAAGTAGTAACTTTTTATTCATGACTTTCTTTTCATTGAACAACGAATTGAGCTGTCTCGCTAACAAACACTTCAGTTTAGAATAAAAACATAACTATAAGGTCAGAATGAAGTCGACACCACTTTCTTTAAAACCACAAAAAATGTAGGGGTTGTTTTCACACTACCATCTCTTTATTAAAATGCTGATCATTATTTAACTGTCAACCTGACAAGATGATCTAACGCCCCTTATATTAAGTTAGATAAAGAAGCTATATTATCTTAAAACGTTGTCACATGCAATACCGCAAAACCTAAAACACAACTCACTGCGTACTCTGACAGAATAATAAGTATACAACGTTGCATAATAACGAAATATATACTAAATGACATACTGGCTAGTAAAAATAACAACAAGCTAACATAATAAACATTGAAGCTACTAGCTTGTCACAGCGCGAGCTAGCTCCAGACCAACTTTAAAATTATGTGACAGCAAAGTACAGGACAAAGCCTATTACTTCTAACAACCCGTTTTACACTAATTTGAGAAACTTAAAGCAAATACTCTTCAATGATGTCCCATAACGGAGCGCGCGTCTTGAGGAGGTTTGCCCGCTTCGGCACACACAGCGGACGGCAGGTAGCTGGCTACAGCTAGGCCTGTAACGGACGGGGAAAACAGACAATCCTTACTTAAAATCTAGCTCCGTTTTTGTGTGTGCGCCCTAAAACTGGTCTAAAACAGCGTCGCTTGTATTCCGATGCACAATCGACGCATTATACGTCTTTATGTTCCAACAGAAAGCGCAATATACATAAAAGAATAACATAATACAGTGAGTGGCCATCGCGTAACTAACCTGTGAGCCTCGCCTGTCCGCCATCAGTCACTAGAAATAACACACCGTTGCATTGGGACTCGCACTTTCCACGTAATTCACAGCTATTTGCATTTACATGACATGCATTTAATGAAGTTGCATCAAATCGTAGAGATATTTTTTAGTAAAAATCAGACTATAAAAATACTTTAAGGCGAAGCTATTTTCTGACCTGTTGTCCTCAAAAGAACCTCAATGTATTTTTTAAACCTGTGTAAGCTTGACGTTTTTATGGCGAATCTGCCGTTTTAGTTAAATTGATGTCATACGGGTAGAAAGCCATGTTGTTGTAGCCGCGTGTCCTTAACACATTTATAACTCAAATAGAAAAGTATATTTAAACTCGTAACGATTAGAACATACTTATATTTACCTAAGTAAATAGGCGTATGACGACAAATTCAATACGAAGAGTGCAGGCGATGAATGATAACAAAAAGCGATTAAACGTACATAAGAAAAAACGTTAAGAAAATTAAACGTTAGAAAAAAATGTATGTAAAAGAAGTTGGACTGGCGCAACAATTATTTAAATGTATATCAGGAACATGTTCATTTGCATGTTTAATCTATATAAGCAGACATTAGCTTATTCATAACGTTTATACTTCGGGGGATTTAGGGTTAGAAAGCACGCATGCTCTTAATTAGTCTTACACTTATTTATTGTTGTTTTAATGAGAAACGTTATTTTATTTCATGTTTATCCATTATACTTCGTTGAACAGCAGGTGGTGCTGCATAAACGTGTCAGGTTAAAACTAGTCACTAAACAAAAATCTGCGGTGTCAGTATGTGCCATTATAACATGAATTGTCTTAATATTTAGTCAACTGTCATATATGCTTGTGCTAATGAGGATAAACTGTGTCAGAGAACATATACAGTATTTTATGAGACTATTTTGCTTACCTCATCAATTAGTTAAAGGTTTCTTGGATGCAACTGGGGTGTCAAGAGTTGAAGCTTCCTTAAAAGACTGATGTCTTGTCTTCATCTTCCACAGGGTAACAAGTTGTAGGTTTAGGGATTGTCTGATTTTTAATAGCAGTTTATTAAGTCATCTCACCATTTACCTTCTCATTGTCAAATGGCCATTGGTACACATAAAGTATGTCTTAACAAGTAAACATAATGCAAAAATGTAAAATGTTTACATGAAAAGGAATTATTAGGAATTAAACAAATGCATTTTTTGTTAGACAGATACTTGATTTTATGTATCAAAGATTGCCTCTAAAATCCACTGATTCTAGTACAATAAAATGTAGACGATGAAAAGTGCTGAGGTAAGTAATGCCAAACATCACAGTTTATTTTTTGAATCCATTCTTATTGTCAAAATGTCAAAGAAAGCATGTTTAATAACTGCATAAATAAGAGTAATACTGTGACCAAAATCCCAGAAAATACAGAGAGAGTAATCATCATAATTTCTAAAGTGAAAATATTATTTTTTTTATAAACGGAAAAATTAAAACATGAACAGAACTGAAACAAAAACACTTCACAACACAGAACATGAGAAACAAGGTTTACAAGCTTTAGGGTGGAGTGTACATTGGTCCCACATCAAATTAAAGTCTGATTTGAACAAAAGAGTTTCTCATCAGTAAGGCCTCTCTCGCCGGTCATGTCTGTGTTCACCCCTGTTAAACACAAAATGGACACATTTTAATAGTGTTCTCACATATAAAATAGTGTTATACGCCTGTAATCACTGCACAGTATATACAGGCAATATATAAACAACATTTCTACCAGTTAAATATATAACATGCATCATAATGACAAAATTCACCTCGAGTCCATTTTGCCAGGCCCGTATCCTCCACGGTCACCTCCTCTCCCTCCCCTAAAGCCTCCTCGATCACGACCACGGAATCCACCTCGATCAAAGCCACCTCTGCCTCCCCGGTCCCCACCATAACCACCTGTACACATAACATGCTTTTACATGCTTTTACCACTGCTCCGGGTGTACGTGTGTTCACCACTTGCTGTGCGTGTGTTCACTACTCTCTGGATGGGTTAAATGCAGAGGTCACATTTCGGGTATGGGTCACCATATCTGACTAATAGGTCACTTTCACTTCACTTTCATAAGAGTCCACTCTTCTAGTTAATGAAGTTAGATGTCACTACAACATCTTGTTCTTTTGGAAATGTTCTCTTTACCTTCCATCGGTGGCATTCCTCCTCCACTGCCTTCTGGTTTGGGATCTTTGCACTGATTACACTCATTTCGCCATGAGAAGTTCAAATTACCACATGTTCTAAAAAATAAATAAAAAATCAACATGTGTATGCGCACTCCTCCAAAATCTTTCAAAGCATGTACGAACCAACACTTACGGGTTTGAACATTTCCAGTCCCCTGCTCTCTGCTGGCCACCTCCATTGCCACCGCCACCTCCATTATTGCCTGGGAAACCACCCCCACCACCTTGTCCTCCGCCAAACCCCCCACGTCCCATTGGCCCTGTATGAGAGGAGATGAAAACAACGTCAGAAAAAACAAAAAGACAAGCACTAAAATAGGAGTAACCCATACTTTAGATTTTACCTCCTCGACCACGACCACCTCTCATGCCTCCACCACCTTGTCCAAATTCAGCTCTGCGAGTGGCGAAGGACACTTTGATTGGACTTCCATTAAAGTCTTTACCTGTGGAGACAAGGTATACAACATAACTCAAACAAAAAATGGGATATAGATGCAGGCTGGATTAAAGGAAAGATGCTGTCAGATGGTCTATTTAACCCACCATCAAACCAATCGATGGCAGCTTTGGCAGAAGGGGGATCATCAAAGGAAACTGTGGCCTCGCCCTTGAGCTTGCCTGTCTCTCTTTCTGTATACAGATTTATCATGGGTAATCCTGTCTTCTTATTGACCTGTGTGAGAAAATGAATAGTGAGGCAAGGGGAACTATGTGAAAATTTCTGCTGCACATTAGTTTTCAGGCTATTTTTATTATGGACCTTGATGATGCCAATCTGCTTGAAAAAGTCTGCAATAGAGTCTACAGTATAGTTGTCTCCAAGACCTTGTACAAAAATGGTGTTATTGTCAGAATTATCCTGGTCCAGCACTGTAAAACAAACAAACAAAAAAGATTAAGTTTTCACTGTTTGCGTAATAGATGTAAACATAACATAATATTAGTTGCTGTAGTTAAAATGTAGATCATTTTACTTACTATTGTGCCCACCAGCTCCATGATCCCTGGGCCCTTTTAAGCAAATGAACACTTATTAATATTAAGTAAGTATGAATGCAAATACACAATTCACAAAACCACATTTACATCAATTGTTCTGACTTCCCTATCTACATACAGTAAATAAATACACACATACAGTAAATAAATACACGCATACAATTCGTTACAAAAAAATAGGCATGCTTCAGATGTAAGGAACAAGAACTGTAGTTACATTTCTGACTCCATGAAAGCAATTCTATAAGCACCAACCAACACATTCAAGTTTTCTAATTACACCACTGTACTTTGTTTCCAAAAATGAAGTTGTTGGACAATGTTTTGGAAATGCAGAAATAACCAATGTTTAAATAGTCCCAAGGACTCAAGTGGAAGATTCCCTCTAATCGCAGCTTGAATTATCTTCACCTATTTATACCACAGATCCTTCATTTTACGAAGGTCAAGCACACAAAAGCAACCTAACCACAGTAATAAAATCACACATTTCCAGTCTCGCTGCTAGATAGCAGCTGTTGGTACTTTTTTCACCATCTCATTAGTTGTAGGTATTTAATCAACATGCATTTATAAGAAAGTGTTACCTTCTTTCACCCAGCCACAATTATACACCCATTTTGTTTATCGTAGGCTCTATAAGTGTTAGCACTGAACACAATTGTTATCGGTGCACATTAGGAAACGTCACATACAATATATTGAGACACATTCATAATCTACCTGAAGTCATTCTCTATCCCACAACACATTCAGACTTTATCCCCAGAACTGTCCCATTCGTGTAGCTTTTATACAACATCAAGTACATTTCCAAAGCATTAAATCAGTTACTAACACATCTTTGTCTCAAACATCAGAATTACTTTTCAGTAGCCTCACAGAAAGTCATGAAAATAACTGGTGTACTTTCATCATTCAACCGCAGAAGCATTGAGCGTGACACTGTATTTGGCATAGACAAGACATCCTCAACCATGAAGTGTAGCATGCTCCTTGATTCTAATCCACCAGATTTCAGAAAAACTGAAAAACTTCTACGCATCACAACTTTCAGTGGGTCCGACTTCGTATTATTGACAATATGACGTGTAAACTTCAATACCTTGTTATAGCCTGTAGATGCAGTATGCGTTTGTGTGGCACCCACAAGAAAGTTCAGGCTGTTGTTGACATGTTCTAACAATTGTGAACACATTTCAAACCATATCAAAAATTGTGAATATACTGTTAAACTTTTTATCTTCAGGGATTCACCTTTTATTTTTAATTCGCTCTTTGTACGTACATTTTCTGTGTGTTGTGTTGATATATTTCACCTCAGCATCTTCATTACACAATTACAACCCTAAAACCTTTTTCTTGTTGATGGCCCAACTGACACGGATTTTCGAGAATCCGTTTGTTTTCGGCTTCTGAATCATTTTAAAAAGCACACTGGTCATAACTTAGGTTGATAGATAAACAAAAAAATTAAAATAAAAAAATATAGATTCTTAGTTTCAGTCCAACATAACCATCAACTTTATGCCAAAAACTGTCCCCAAAACAAAGTTTAGAGTCCGGTGAACATTTTGAATATTCATCACAAAAAAAATTCCCACAAACTTTAGTGACATTACCAGCACCGTTAGAACCCCTAAGTCAACGAAGGTTTATGCAGATCACTTTCACACTGTTCAACCAGTACAAAACTAAACAGTTCCACAGTAGATGCAAGCATTGGCGACGAAGACCTAATCGGTGCCAACTATAATGACTTTGTATGACACCTGTTCACAGATTTGGTCTCCAAACCAATAACGTAACCATCAATATTTGGAATCGCATTCTTGTAACAGCTTTTGAATTATTAGATGCCACCATGTATCACCAACCATTAGGTACCATTTGTATTAGGTACCACTTGATTTCCAATTTTAGACCTAATGAACCAATGAAAGTATTTGAAGGCCATCTGAAATAAACCCCCTAAAAAAACACAGAAATAGGAAAATGACTGAAGACTTCTTAGAATGTTTCACGTGTGCCAAGAGGTAAACACTTGGTAAGGGTAATTATATGGAACGTTAAACCACTTAAATCTTACAGTGGTCCTTTACAGCAGTTTGAAGATAAAACAATATTTGTATTTACAAAAAATGAACATTGAACATGAAAATTGTAATTTTACCTAAACCAATGTTAATCGTAACTGTTTTACAAGCATAACCGTTACAACCAGGTTTGATGTTTACCACAAACTGTGTATTTACCTTTCTTTATTTTAGTCTATGCAACAATGAGTGCGTTTACATGCACAAAATAAATGGATATCTATTAAAAAATCAGCTTATAAAAGAAAACTGTTTTTCACGTGTTTACATGCATATCAATTAACCGGCTACGCAGAGAACCGCGTTTTTGAGAATTTGAGACTTGTCAGGTTTGTCACGTGCAGTGACGTCACCATCGATAGTCCGTCTAGTAATTAAAAATGCTGCGGGAAATCGGTCAGAAGCTGTATTTTTATATCTCTTCTCATGTCCGCAGTACCTGAATATGCAACAATCGTTTTTCATTTTTGCCGTTTCCATCAACTGCATGATTCGAGAGCGGACTTTTAAGAGTTATTTTCAATTTGGGACTTTTACTATTGCGCTGTCAAGATAAACTGAGAGAAAACTGGTAAAGGTGCAACGCCAAATCAGAGTAATGGGCAAAAAAGCGGGGTTTGCTTACGACGTTTATAAGCTTTCCCCGATAAAAGAAAACCGTTTTAAGCATTTACCTGACCTTACATGTTATCAACTTATTAAGCATAATCGGAGAAAGACTGTGCATGTGAACGCACTCAATATCAGTAAACTACCAACCGTCTGTGACAAGACCAGACCCCCATTCCTCCCTCTTAGACCTGGCACTCTTTAAACCCCTGAAGTTCCTTGTTTAAAGAGTTTGTCACTTACCACCAAACTTATTGAATCCTCCACGATCGCCCATTCTGATGGAGAAGGAGAGAGAAGCGAGACGAATTGAAGGTTGATGAGGGTGGTGCCCCATTTCACTCTTGAGGCCGGAGAGACCCCACCATCTCCACCATTCTTTCTACAAGACCCACTTTTCCCTGCCATCCCCTGTCACTAAATTCATCTTGGATCATAACCCATAATCATACAATTCTTTGGCCTGTTTACCTTTAGAGAACAACCCTTACCATCTTTCTTTACCTGACAATTTTCAGTGATTCAGTTGATTGAATCATCATTTTTACCAAACAATATTTTTTCTTTTATCAGATTGAAGGCATTTATTTAACCCAAGACTCTTTCCCATTATTTGGCAAAGGGCAGACATATTTTGTAACATTGGACTGAAGTATTTGCTTTTAAATTGATACAGTAATAACTAATGCGAACAGCTTTTGGAATACTTCGGAAGCTTCATAGTGCTTTTGAATATAGACTTATCCTCACTTTCTTAGTCCCCTTCCTGAAACAGTTTTCTAGCTCGTTTTTCTTCTTCGAAAGGAAAAGCCTAATCGCTGAACCTTGTAGAAAACAGCCTAGGAGGAGATTTAAAGATTCATTAAAGCATTGCAACACAATAATCCTGAAGGAAAGGATGGAGAAGGTTTCAATAATAAAGTGTTTTCATGACAGCACCTTACGGTGTCAACTGAGTTTTAAGATCATCTGATGCTCATGTGACAAGAGATGATACTGACCTTCATATTATATGAGCAAACTATAAAATACTAATAATTGCTTGCTATTTTCCAAATTAGCTTTAAATGTGGCAATATCAATCATATTCAAAGCAT
The DNA here is from genome assembly GCF_024868665.1 of Triplophysa rosa. NCBI lineage: Eukaryota > Metazoa > Chordata > Actinopteri > Cypriniformes > Nemacheilidae > Triplophysa > Triplophysa rosa. Next base: position 12,716,760 of record NC_079900.1, on the reverse strand, counting down.
TTTTTGGTTTACTAATGTTTGTAAAATTATATTTGAGATGAATATAAAATTTGAAACCATTTACTACACATACTATGCCTATGCATGCAAAACATATTACCAAAATCTATAAAACAGTATTAATCTGCGGACCCCCATTTAGGGTGTTTATAAACACTCTACATGTTTTCATGCAATGTAAGAACGTGAAGTCAAATACAAGATGTGATGTACTCCCAAAGACAAAGAGGTAAAATGATCAACTTATTGCCACAGGATTTACAGGTCCAAACCCATTAATCATTCATTGTGTAATCCAGGTAAGTCAGTGAAGAACAGATTGTCATTTCAAATAAAGACCTGGTCATTCATTACGATTTCTGATTTGTTTGTGCTCAGTGTTATGTGAACCTCTGGCTGGTTGCATAGTGTGTAGGGTAAAGACAAGGAAAGGTTTCGCAATTTAAGTTATATTCAGAACACTTGCACCAACTTCATCATTTATGTAAATACCTGAGGACCATCAATATACACCAAACCATTCAGGGCTTTAATTAGACAAATTCTTTGTCTTTAGTTGCACCTATTGTCAACGTTGTTGTTTTATGTGAACCGTAACCTTACGCACCAAATCAAGATACTGTAAGATCAAGGCCACCATTTACTTTCAGCCCAGCCAGTTTAGGTTTGCATACAGTGGAACACCTTTGGCTCTTTTGTAACTGAACCAACATTTCAACCTTTTAACATGACCAGCTCCACAACTTGTCCAATATACTATGTACCTCTGAAGCTTTTGATTTATTAAAAGACACTGATGTATACAGGTGGACTGCATGTGGTGAAGAAGATGAGGTTTCTGAAGAACAGAAATGCATAAAACGAAATGCTTCCTTACCCCATTCCTCCTCTGCCACGGGGACTTCCACGCCCACCTCTGTCAAACCCACCCGCCCCTCGACCTCCAAAGCCACCTCCTCCTCCCCCACGACCACCTCTGCCATCCTGGCTATATCCACCATCCTGACCGCCATAGCTTCCTCCTCCACTGCTCAAGGGTGGAGAATCCTGATTGTACCCTGAAAATTCAGAAAAATCTTCATTTATCTGTGGAAATTAACCCATGAGCAGTTACGAATCTACGTTCATTATGACGTCTCGCTCACCTCCCTGTCCATATTGACTTTGTTGCCCGTAGTTCTGAGGCGAAGGAGAGCTGTAGTTGGAAGGTGGGTTGTACGGCCCACCTCCATGTTGAGAGGACTGTTGTTGTCCTACACTCGCCCCGTATCCACCACTCTGCCCTCCACTGCCCCCATATGCTCCAGATTGCCCCCCACTGCTACCATAACCCCCACTTTGACTTCCATTACCACCCCCACTCTGTTGCTGCTGCTGTCCATAGCCAGATGACTGGGAGTTGTTGCCGTAGTTACTGAAACACAAAATGGGTGTAAAACACTCTAAATCAAGTTCAAGTTGAGCGGTTCAAATTAATTGAACAACACAGTAAAATCTAGATATGACCCCAAAACTCACCCAGAGCCAGAGGAAGGGGAAGAGTGATGCTGGTTATAGCCAGAGAAAGAGGGCGGCTGGTTGTAGCCTCCGCTTTGAGACGGTGGAGGCTGGCTGCTATTACTGTAGCTTCCAGAACTATAGGACTGACTGGTCTGACTATAGCTCTGGGAAGGGGGTTGAGACCCATATCCTCCTACAAAGGCAATAATTCAGAAATTTAGTGAGCTTGGTATCATTATCTACAGCATTTAAAATATTGATAAACATGGAACTGCCACAGTAAATAGCAAACACCCACAATATCAAACAGAAATCAATGATACCTGACTGGGACTGTCCATAGTTGGAGCCATATCCACTCTGACTGTAAGGAGCAGAGCTGCTCTCTGAGTTTTGGTTGTATCCTCCATAGCCCTGTTGACTGTTGTTCTGGCCAGAGGGTTGACTGTAACCCTGACTGGACTGTCCTTCATAACCACTGTAACTGACCACAACACAACGTACTCGTTAATTTATCCGAGCCCTTTATTGTAACTGTTCTAATCGTACGGTAAAACGTTGGGATGGAAATGGTGAATATCTTACCCGTGGCTCGAAGACTGAGCGTAATCTAAAGGGGAAAGAGAAACCACGTTCATTATGAACCCTTATGATAAACGTTCTAGTAACGTTATGTGTTGCGTTGCTAACAATAATAGATGAAGGCAATACTCTTTTGAAATTGTTCAAGATTTTTATTTTTTATTGCAATCGACGTATCTCGTCTCATACAAGTAACGTTAGGAGAATGAATGTTGGTCAGTAGCACAAACCAGCTCCGTTTGAAAAAGGCCGCAAACAAAATGGCGGAAGCCGACATGTTCTTCTATTCAGACTTTCACAAATAAATCGCAATCGCATCAAATGTGTTCATCGCTATCATAACAGGGCGATTTATTGCCTCTCTATATTTTTGCTAGGTGTGACAAACATATAACGTTATACGTTTTGGACAAATTACCAGATACGTATTTCATCACTGCTGTATGGCACAGCAAATACCGGCTACAAAAATAATTTTCCATTGAATGTCTTACCGTTTGACGCCATAGCGCTTAAAATCCTGTTTGGGTGTTGATGCAGATGACTGTATGACTAGTGTGTTCACCTGTCCTGTGGTTAGGAAAATCAACTGCGCAACAGACTACTTTGGTTCGCTCGTGCATGTAGGCGGCTCGATCTCTACGTGATGTCATTGGGTGCATCAATGCATTTGGACAAAAGATTAAGATGCATTCATTTTAAATCCATTTAGTTTAACAAAAGATTCAACACAGATATTTTATTTGTTTATTGTTTACATTATGTACATAAAACAATGTGGGACATTCTACCAGAAACGTACATCATCTGTCTTTGAACTGTTACAGTGAATATTTAATCCAAAAAATGTCTAAAACTGTAACGTTTACAGAGTTGTTCTGTAAAGGAATAAGTAATTCATTAGGTTCTCAGATAATTTTTTCTTTATTTAAAACACTTTTGAAAATCACAAATCCTGTCCTTGGACCTACAGCTTTCATAGTTTTGTTATGCTAAAAAAATTATTTAGAAAAAAACTCCATGAATAGCATGTTTAAGTTGTTATCATTCATATCAATTGATTAAAAACAAGACATTCTACATAAATTCTGCAAATAAATATTTAGTATTATAGTATATAACATAGTCCCCATGTTTTTGGTCAGTCCTGTCACGTTTACATAAAACTCAACATAAAATGTGTGCAATATGCCTTTGGTTTGACATCATTTGACTGAGGTGAAGCTGACACTGATCAAGGGTGAGTTCTGTCATTTAATTGTATGATTTTAAGCTTGTTTTTGTATGGGTTTTTTTTTTAGGAGGTCGAGCTAAAGTGTCAGGCCCTGTCAGGGTTAATGTACGTTTCTGGTAGAATGTCCCATTTAAACAATTGGATGTAGCACCTTTACTGTATAAAACTCAAAATAAGGAATGCTGGAAATTAAAACTAAAAGGCAAACAAACCATTGTCCTAAGCATGAAAAAAAGAGAGGGTGCAAAAGGAGTGGCATACTACCTTAATGTATAAAATATAAGAAATAACAACACTAATTTTAAGTTATGTGATATGGTAACATGTAGTGTGCAACAATATGCAGTCAATTCATTTTTTCATATAAAAAACAACCATAACAGGCTATATAAAATAATGTATTATGATATTGGCATATGCAGTGTTTAGAGGTCCTTGTAACATTGTTTATGTGCAATTGAAAAAAAAGTCCAATACCAAATAATAATAGTATAACAAACTAGATTAGTTCAGTAGGCAGGATAAGATGACCAGATCACTTCATCATGTCACATTAATTAAATAATAATAATAACTTTCACTTGTTTTGCATTATTTACATTTCTCATCATACCAGCATTCAAAACACAGTATCATGGCAGGTCAGTGCCACACCAACAAAACTGGTGTGCTTTATAACAGTACCATAAGTGATTGACAATTAGTATACAGTTTAGATTGGTAGTATGGTTCTGTTCTGGGCAAAACAGCGCAGCGATAACCCCCTTAGGGTAAACAGAACAGAACAAGCAGATGTCATTAGTTCTTAAAGACATTAAAGTATAACGCATAATTAAAATGTAGTTGAGACTTATGAAAAGGAAAGTCGAGTCCCGATTGTAATGTGAGTGGAGGGTAATTTGCTCCTGAGCAACACGATTAACTGCTATTAGCTGAATGAATTCATGAACGGAAGCTGTGATTGCGTCATATTTCTATCAATCTACTGTCTCCAAAAGAAAACTAATGCAAAAGAGAGGCCTAGAATTAGAGATGTTTGACATTGATTCTCCGAAGCATGACCCAACAACTGAGCTTCTGGAACCGTGGAGTGGATGAGGCCTGCAAAACTTGAAACTTTGGAATAGACACCCGGTCGGTTCCGTTGAGCACACCCAAGTCCAAAACTTACCACTCCTACCTGAATCCATGTCCCGTTGACAGCAGGACAAACTAGAGGGCCCCCAGAGTCCCCCTGAGAGAAATAAATATAGTTATTTAGACTGCAAGACCGTAATTAACTGTAATAACACCACACATAGTGATCTGTTGCTACTGAATGATGTGTAAGATGTCTGATTGCAAACCAGCTTGTAGTACATAGATGTTTACTCTCATACCTGACAGGAATCTTTGCCTCCCTCCATATATCCAGCACAGATCATGTCTGATAAGATATTCACCCTTTCTGAATCAGATGCTTGAATCTTGTACATTGACTGGCAGGAAGACCGGTCAATAAGAGGCACTTGTACCTCCCGCAGTGCCCCAGTTCCATTGAGAGAGACTATTTGGATGAAAGAATGAAGCAAAGCAAATTACGAAACACAATCATTGACAAGCACACGTTACAAAATGTATTTTTATCTTTTTTATAAAGCAGTGGCAATTATGTCCGGGTTATAAACGCATTAATTAGCACGTGCTGTCATCTGGCGACTTTTCGGGCAGGCTTTAGCTACATTCCATTGAAAAGAGTTGGCAACACTGGTGGTGACGGAAATTTACAGTTGCTTGAAACGTCCGGAGACTGCAATGATGAAGGAGAAACTTGTGTTGGCTGACGCGGGTTAACCGAGCAAGCGCCCTCTGCTTGTACCTTTTTTAAAGTTTCTGATAACATGACAGTTAACAGCAGCTAGAACGCTATAATCCTTGCCTGACAAGACAGCTGTTTCTGTGGTTACCTAGCAACATAAATCAAAGACTCAACCAAAATGTTTTCGAACATGAAAAGCGCGTTCTATGTGATCGCCCACTTAGATCACAGAAAAGCTCATCTTCGAATAAAAATCTTTGAGAAACCCAATTTTACTCTTTCCTCTGGCTTTTGAGCTCATTTTAATGCTCTCACTGAATAATCCATCAACCTCAATCCAATGTATTTCCTTTTATTAATGGACTTACCCCCCTCCTGTGTGTGACCCCAGCCTGTGACATAACATAAGGTTCCACTGTCGAACTGGAGCCCTGCATGAGGCAAACACACAGGCTGGATCCTGTCTGACCAGGTGAGCGGAGAACGTAGCTGCACTAAAGCTAAATCTCTGCCCTCCTGTGGGTTGGAGTATCCTTCTGGAACAACCACTCGCTGCACTTGACTGACCATCTCAAACTGGCTATAGCCATTGAGCTGATGACGTCCCATGTTCAGACGATATGAAGACACTTTGGAAGGGCTGTTGGTTAAACAGAAAACATCAGCTCCCATGCAACGTTGAATATTTGGTTTATTCCTTGTCTATAATGCTTGGAATATTGTGATGTTAGATTCTCATTTGAGGATTACTATGAAGTATTCAAGACAGACCAGAACAAAGGTTTATCATTTATATAAGGGATAGTGCAGAATAAAAATTCTGTCATCATTTATTCACCCGCATGTTGTTTGAAACCTGTATATAACTCTTTCATAGAACACAAAAGTCAGTGCGGTCCATTGTTGTTTGGTTACCAACATTTTCTTTAGTGTTCTTCAGAAGAAAAAACTACCAGTTTAGAATGACATGAGAGTGAGTAAATGATGACAGAACTTCCATTTTTGGGTGAACTATCCTTTTAAGGCCATTATATTCTGGTGACATTTGTTGAAATCATTGCCTTACTTAAGAAAGCAGTGTGCAGCAGAGAGAACCCAGTTTCTTGCTATTATAGATCCACCGCAAATATGGCCGGCAGTTCCCATCTGAATGTCCACTTGCCAAGGCCATGCCCCTTCCGATGTTTCAACTCCACCTACAATGCGTTTCCCCAGGGGTGGCCTGCCACACACTTATGCCAGTAGGTCAGAGATTATTTAGAATGCCCACACAGTAAAGATTTCCATACATAACACAACTGACAGAACAAACCTCCAGAGTATTATTACATAAACCTACTGTCTATATTGAGAGCAACACAAACATGAGACATAAGGTGTGTTTAAACTGTTACAGGTAAGGTTACGAACCTAAAGAAATTGTATAAACTGAAAAAGAATTACCTTGTGCCTCACATATCAACACACCTGTATTGGGAGTAGTTTTGAAGACAGAAAGATGAATTAGGTATGATGGGTTTAATGAGTACATTGAATCATAAGGTTAGATCACATCTAGTGGTTTGTTACTGCCTCACACACTGATGCCTACCTGTTACAACCAAGAGAATCAGCAGCGGGGAGTTTACTGAATCACACATTCCGTTCTGTTGAGTTTTCGGCAAAGAATTACCTGAATGTTTTAAAGAATAAATTACGTTGTTTGTCCTTGGTTTGACCCTCCCGCTTCAACAACAACAACAACAAAAAACAACCAAGACCGGTACTCACTTACTTGGAATGTCAGAGGTCCCAGGTTTATATCCAATGGAAAAATAACTGTGATTGAACAGAAAAATCAACGATCTCCGTCCTTTTGACGCGCGCTTTAGTTATTCGTTTCTTAAGAACAACAAATTTAAACCCCGACACCCAAAGACTTTATGCGCGCCAAAATCCAGGTATGTCTTGTTTTGAAAGCGAAACGACACGCTCTTATACTCACTATATTAATTTAGATAAGCCTTGAGATTGAACAAAAGAGAAGAGCACCAAACGAAAACGCAAGAAATCGTTGGATGCCACAGTACCTGTTCGCGTCTACCTGCTGGCAGCATCCAATCACAACCCGCGGTTTCAGTCTCCTCCCAAATAATGAGCCCGTTGTTCTCAGCATTCTCACCATAGCGGAGGAAAGAAAAAATTCCTGTCTTTCGTGGTGTCCAGTTATATGGAGATTGCTGGTGGACAACAATTTTAAGTAATTACTCAGGATTTACCACCCTTTTGTATATTGCATTGTCTTGGCTGAATATAGGCTACCTGTAGCTTGCCCTCGAGGGCAAAATCTTAGTTTATTTTTAATTTGTTAGAACCGTCTCGTGAAATTAATGTATGGATTGTGCCATATTTATTTTGATCTCATTATCATTATTATACATATAAGATTAAAAATGTTTATTTTTTATTCTTGAAATGATTTATACACATGCTGCACTCTGTCCTAAAGCAAAACATTGAGATATATTAGAACAAATGAAAATAACTGTTGTTTCATAAGTCTACATAAGACCATTCTTTTAAAGACGTCACTTACCCTATATATACTCTTATACCTATGATTCTTATCCATAGACAATGAAGTATCAACTTTCAGTTAAGAGGCAGACAGGTGCTACATGAGAAATAGGTTATTCTATACTGCCTGATGAATAATTTAGCATAACTGTTGCTTTATATCAGTTTTTCATCCTCAAGTACTCAATTATAAGGCATGTGAGCATGTGAACTTGTAGGGGAGTCCATGATTAAATATTAAACCACTTTACAAAACACTGATCAACCACAGCACTGCACTGATGCAATGATTGAATGAACTTAAGGAAGGCTCAGAAACAATGTCATGGGTATTATTTTTCCATTTATTTAAAAAAGATAACATATTCAGTACAGTGAGAATTTACATCTTCCACTCTTTGAGAAAGTATTCCTACAGGACGTTTGGATATACTGTGACAAACATTTGGGGTGAAGGAGAAGTCTTACTCTCTTCATTGTTTTGTCATGCATACTCTGCCTCATTTTTTGGAGAGCTTTGCCTGCTTGTGTTTAGGTGGTGCCCATTTCAAACAATGTGTGTCCACTGTTAAAATGCAAAAAAGTGACATGTTTTAATTACAGTTTAAAACACAACACACATAACATTAAAACAAGAAAACAACTATTACCTGTTATTGGTGGCTTCTTGTACTGTGCACTTTTGAGATGTTCGTCTACAAGTTTGGGTGTGACACAGATGACATGCTGACCTTTCCAGTACTTGACCATGTTCAGAGACTGTAGTGTGCTAATGATGTCACTCTGTGTGATGCTGGTCATTTGACTGTGGGCATAGACATTATTTCTTAGTCAGGTCTGTTTATTAAAACCTTAGCTGTTAATAGCACACAGCAAAGTAAGTAAATATGCATAGATCAACTTTATTTATTCATTCATATTTTTGAAGATTGGATTGGTTTACAGATTTATGAGGATATAAATGAGTGTATGTGTAAGAACACAGAGTATTTCTTTGCATGCAAATTTTAACCTTTGTATGTTATGTACCTGAGGTCCTTTATGGACAGTGTCCCTCTGAAGTCCCGGAGAATTTCCAACAGTACCCAAGACCAGTAACTCCTATAACTCAGCTTCCCCAAGTCCGATAGAGGCTTCTCTGGAGAACCCACTGAACTCTCCAGCTTAGATAATTCGTAACCTGACAAGCAACATAAAACAGAAAGAACAATTAGTCATTTTTATAAATATGTTTAAGTAATTAGATCAAATGTGATAAACTAAAACAGTGATACAAGAGTGAAACTTACTGAACGCAATTAGAAATTTTCCATAACCTCTTCGTTGGTATGGAGGCAGAGTGAGAATACAAGCAACGTTGTTTCCATCTGGGGATTCTTTCTCCTGCTCAAGAAAAACGTTCAATTAATAATCAACCCTGATATATTTGTCACAAACCAGACCAAATAAAGACACAAAGGCTTTACCTTGGAGAAGTAACCCACAATGTGTGCTCCCTGTTTGTTGACTTCTGTGAGGATGTAAAAGATGAATGGCTCCACGTCAAAATAAAGTGTTTTATGATCCAGAAAGAGTTTTGCCAGCAAACATAGATTCTGACAGTAGATCTACAGCAAAAAGTAGGCCAAAGACAATGAGAAAAACAGTGAGAGGAAACCTACTACTTACAATAAAGATGGTATGAAATCAGTTTTATAATAAATGACATGGACGAAATTTGTCTCACCTTATGGTCCTTCCCATCCACCTCATATACAGAGATATTGTTTCTGCGGTATATTTCTTTGCCTGGGGGCTGACGCCACTGACACTGTGACTGTAACAGGAGCAGTTGAAGAACAAAGATGCAGGAAAAATAAAAGATTCCAAGAAATTGAATAAAAACATTGTGAACCTTACTGATGACAGACGATATGGTAACGATAGAAATTCTGCAAGCTCTAAACCAGAATCATTTGAAAACAGCTGACAGATATAGACCAACCAATCTAATTTCATTAGGACAAATGCTTGGAAAAATCTAAGAAACAAAATGTACCACCCAAGACATACAGCACCCCCTATGGTTCAATGGCAAGAATTAAGCTTGTATAACAACAAAGTCTTATTGAGGACTGACCAAGTGGTATCTGAAAGTCTTCTCATACTTCGTATACTTCAGGCAGTATTCACATATCCAAAGCTTGGGCTGTTTTCCATAGTCCTCAGGGAAGGGCGAGAAGTACCATGCATCAATCTCAAAGTTGCCAATTTGGATCTTGTCCACATATTTTACTTTTGTTATCTAAAAATGAAAAATTACAGGACATTTTCATCACATTGAAAAAAGACTGTCTGGTGTGTAATGCTATATAAAACAGTTGCTTGGTGCAAATACTATTTTGCTGAGCATCAACCAAACAATGCTTATCTTACCGCTTCATGCTCTTTTTCCAGGGCTGCTGTGGTGGGGTCCATCTCTGCATAAGTCTGAAGGAAGAAGGTGTGTTATAAACTTATATGGTTGCTATAAGACTGATATTCAGACTTTAAATAAGCCCACAGATTTCGTACAAGAACTAAATATGTAACTTATTAACTCAGTGAGATTTTATACAGAAAAATTATGCACATAGGATACAAACCTTCTGAACGTGGTTTATTTCATCATGTTTACGCTTTTGATTTCGGGTGATTTTCCTCTCTGGCTGGTCACCAAGCTCTCCACCACCCTCCTCAACACTCTTTCTTACTGCATCTTTTACTGTCTTTGTCAGTGCCAAACGAGACTTTCCAACCCACTCATCCAAACGCCTATTGACTGCAAATAATAAAAGAGAGAGGATGTATGTCAATTTAAATGGCTATACCAGCAGATACTGGTGGCATGTGCAGTGGCTGCTTAGTTATGTAATGTTAGATATAACACTCACATCCAACATAGTGGACATAAAATTCCTCTCTTCCCTCCTGCTCGTTCAGCCTGGACTGAATAACCTCTGCTGAATCTGGGGATAAAGTAAAAAATCATAACATACATTAATAAGGTAAGGTACATGCGCGAGCATTGCTATTGTGTATTGTAATGTGTATATTATACAGTAAATGGGATCAAACCAACAATAACAAACTGTTTTTTATATAATGTTATTAGCCGTGTCCGTTATTAACTTACGCCATGTCTTGTCCGCACGCTGACAGAGGTAAGTTTCCCCAATTTCCACCGACACCTCCTGCTCTCTGCCGCAGACATGCGCCATTCCATCCCCAGAGCGCGGCGTACTCGAGCCCGCGGCTTCTCTTTCACGATCCGCGGCCTCCATTTCATCCTCCTCCCCGCCGCTGCCGTTTGATGAACATGCCGCTCGTGTTGCCGATTCCATGTGTTCTCGGATACCTCCGGCATGACAAGCGTCTATTTCAACATCCATTCGTTCCTCCGAGCCGCACGTAACGTACGAGCTGCTCATGTCTGAGTGACGACTGTTGTTGGACATCGTGGATTTCAAAACATTGCGCACCGCGCTTAATCGAGCATGCGCAGTGCACTGTTGTCTCTGGCCTACCAGCGTCTTTGTTTCACTCGAATAGCCAATGGATAACCCCCCCTCATCCTGAATAAACGTTATCAATTTTTTATGTTTTACTTTGTATATCCTTACTGTTCACTATACATTTCATTTTAACAGTTTCCCTGTCTAAACAGGAGGGCAGTCTGGTAAACTTTTCCTATATCATTCTAGTTTAAGCAACATTTGAAAAATCTCATGTTTTAAGTCTTAGGTAAAAATGCATGTTTTTCAAGATGTGCAGTGATATTTACTAATCCAGTATAAAGTATGAACTGTAACTGGTTACATAAAATTAAACATTTTTGTTATGCAGCATGAATCTATAGCTAAACAAGACTATTTTCTGTCATTTTCTCTATTAACAATGTTGTGCTTATAACAGACAGAAAAACAGGCTTAAGTCGGTTAAATGCTTGTGGAGAATTTTATTGTAGATGCAGTAATGAAGGTACATCTGGTGTAACTGGGAGGTATGCTTCTTCTGACTGTACCTCCCCTCTCCCACTGTCAGAGCACTCCTTCCTTCCTGAATTCTTTTTCCACTCTCTGATGCAACCCCCTCCCACCTCCTCTGTGTGACCCACCTCCTCTGTGATGATGACCAGCTCCTCCCTCTCTGGCTCTGTGTCCTCCTCCATGGTGGCCAACACCCCCAGAATTATCCCAGTGATTGGGTCCCTTAAAGTTCCTCTCATGCCAGTGTCCGTGATGGCGTCCTGAGCCACGACTACCGCGCTTTAATCCTCTACCCAGATGTTCCCTTTCCTGTTGTCCTTCCTGTAAGATTGTCTGAGAAACATCTTTTGACACATCTCTGAGTTGGCTCACATCCTCTCCACTGGAAGTGTCCTTTTTTGTAGCAACAGGTTTTTCTTCTTCATCGATCAAAGGCTGCTTGAGTTTTGCACTGAATTCACAGGCCTCTCCCTTTGCTGCACTTTGTGATGTGGTGCTTGATGGATTTGAGTTGACACAGTTCATTTTATCAGAAGATTGTGAGGGCTTGCTTATGCGTTCCATCCCTGGTGTAATTATCACATGACGTGCTGAACCACCTCTTCCACCACCTCTTCCTCTACGACCTCTCCTAAAGTCACCTTGTTGTCTTCTGTCGTGACTGGACTGATGCTGTGATTGACCTGCGTTGCGTTGACTTGGAGGGACTTGGGTTGTGTTGGTAGAATTTGGGAACGGGGAAGAGAGTGACTGACAAGATTCTGCACCTGAGGCATCTGTACCACGGGTTTCAGAAATATTTTCTGGAGCCTTTATAACACAGAAAATGTCTTAATTTAATATCAATTGAGAACAAATAGTTGTAAAAAATGTTTAATTCAGGATTTACCTCATTGATGTGAATAAGAAACCGATTAGACTCCGCTTCCGGGTCAATAACTCCACCCTTTTCCTTCTGCCGTTCCAGAATCTTTTGGAGTTCTGCCCATTTCTTTTTAAATTCCTCACCAGTGGCCACATCCTCCTGCTGTGTGTGAAGGAATAATAAACACAATGCTCATGTGTATCCACAGCATGTGACCAGTATGCATGCATAGGAGTGTTCAGCTTTCATTCTAGACATGCTGGGCAGCTAACAACAAGTTACACAAAAAAGAAAGACTACACACAGGACAATGACGTACTGTTTAAAAAAATCTGCTTGGCACTGAACACAAGAGTGACTTTGTCCACTTGACATTTCCAACAATGATAAAAGTCATGCACAGAACAGTTTATTTTGCCAACACTGTGTCCACAGAGAATGATACAGTATGTCATGATGTAGTTGTACCTGGGTGAAACTAGGAGCAGGTGAGGACAGGAGGGCATTCAAATCATAGGTAAGAGGCTCTCGGCATACAGGGCAAACAACGGCCAACTCCTGTTAATAAAAATAGAAGAAACAAGGAGGAGATTATGTAAGTATTATCTATAAATGTGATTTATTGACATTATAGACAATATGACAAAACAGTAAGAAAACAGTGTTAAAGCCACACCTCTTCTTGTGTCCTGTCTCTGGTCTTATCCTCCTTCAGCTCTCGCTCACGGTCCTTCAGCTCCATCTCAGAGTAAGTGATGTAGCGACCAAGACAGTGAGAGTGGAAATGATGATAGCAGCTGGTCTTAGTGAAGACCTCACCTTCCTATTGTGAGATTAAACAGAGAAAACTAAATGTATCCCAAAATATCTAGTTTCTAGTTTTTGTAATGTCTTGGTCTGCAGAATGCATTGATAGTACAAACATAACAGATAAGACAATAAGTCCATACATTGGTGGTATTCTCTCTATTGAAATATAAATACCAACCTTAAAGCCATATAGACAGATAACACAGTTTCCATGGGGAATATTGCTCTGTGTCAGAATCTCTTTGGCTCTCTGTGAGGATGAAAAGATTTGTATCACAGAAGTAAGAAAAGGGACTGTAGATATACAGTACAGTGTGGAAATCCAAACCTCTATGAGCTGGTAAAGTACAGGAGTCCCCAGGCATGCCTCTGCCTCCATCTGCAAACTCTTCTGTAAACTGGGGAAAAAGAGAGGAATAAGTAAAACAGCATATTTAAAAGTTTTAAAAACAAAGTTTAATAATACTAAATCACCTTAGCAGAATATCATCTGACAGACCACGTGGATTGTGAATGGAGATGCAGGGAGATGAATATGGATACTGGAAATGAGTAACAGTTACAGTCAAAAACTTGGAGTAACACAAAGCTGCTCATAGAAAAAAGTATGATAATTATATAAATTATATTTTACACAAGTTTGGTACAAACCTGAAGACACAGATCCATTGTCAGTGTAAGACGGACAAACTGAGAGAGACAGTCTTCTGCAGTAGATGGATAGAGCACCAGACTGACTATCCACCCTCTAAATGGGACAGATAATAGCATATTTATTGTTGTAGAGGATATTTAGAGGAAAGTTATTAATCCTGTAAAATGTATGAAAAGCTATAACTGCAACAAATGCTCAAGATTTACCCTTCATCTTTCTGAGTAACACAGAGGTCATCCAAATAAATGGACTGCAGCACTTCAATTTCAGACTGGACACTGCGGTGTGAAAAAAATACATCGACATGAGTTTTTCACACTTATATTACAGATAACCGGAAATGGCCAAAAGCATACATATGAGCATTTGTTTACGTTGATAGCAAAGCATTCCGAACACCCATGAATTTAAATTAGGCCAAAGACTGAACTATGAATTAATTTATAATAGCTTCCGACAATTTGTTTAGCCAGGTAAACTGACAATTGGTTACTAGGTAACACAACATTACATAATACAGTAACGTTATGTTAGTTAGTCCATCAGATTTAGACGGGTATGACAGGTCTAGCACATCGTTAACAAACACGCTTGAACATTCTACTAATTTAAGGCTCACAAATACAATACTTTGTTTATAAATCATCAACATTTAATTTGTGTAAGAGTTCGTAATATGTGTAGAATTCTGTCAGTATTTACAAGCAGCTCACTACTCACTCGCTCTCGGCCGCCATGTTTCGGAGTGACGTCATATATCTGTCATCGGTCAGCTGAGACAACAGAGCCGTTTAAAAACAGAGTTACGACACTCGTATAGACGTCCGTTGGAAGAATGGAATGCGGAACTAACTCGTGTCATGCCCTGTGTCTCAATCAGCTCCCTTGTTCAGTAGCACTGACCAGGGAGTCAGCCATTTTAAGGGCTGCCTGTCTCATTAGCAAATCCTGCCATTGCACTAAAACGTTCGTTCCCTAAAAATTCCCACAATGCACGACAAAAACCAGGGAGCATCGATGGAAATAATAGAATAATGAAAGTGTTTCTCATATGTATTTCAACCAGTATTAAAACAAATCAGAAAGATGTCGGTCACTTCCGTACAAATACTTCCGTATTTTGACGGATGAAACAGAATTGTCAATGAGAAAAAAAGTGGGCGTGGCTTTCATCTTTTTCTGCGATTTGAATGGATGTATAAAAACAGCCGTTGCATTTTGAAATGGAACTGGTTGCAGACTGACAGTTGAAGGGGAGGAGTTACCGGATGCTCCGCCTAAGCCGTCTAACATACGTCATCTAAGATGTGTAGCCATTACAGGATGGAAGTGCATTTTCAGATTTTAACTAAAGATTATGAGGCCACACGTTTTTTTAAAAAGAGAATGACCCACAATGATAAACTATTTACAATAAACACTGCAGTATTTCATGAAAAAACAGGCATTGTAATTTTTAATTTCTTTAAAAAACTTTAACTTTAAGCAGTCACGTCACAGGAAAATAAGTGAACGGTGTCCCAATGAGAAGGGAGCCAGGGTCCTTACCAGTGCCCGGACCCATGTACACAATTCTACTGATTCACGATCTATTTACACAAATATAGTTGCTGTTGTCTGTACCGCTAAAATCCATTCAAATAGCTTGACAGCACGGATTTGTTTGGAACTATTGAGCGCTCCATGAACCACGTGACCACGCGGCGGCGATTTCAAAGTGTGTCGCAACTCTGTTTTTCAACGGCTCTGGTACCAACACAATTTAAACAAACAGCCCTTTCACTTTTTTTATTCAGTAAGGTAAATCCATGAAAAAACAAGGAATGAGAAATTATGTAATGTTATATAGGTCGAACTGTTATGTAAGACGACAAGCCATCGAGTTCATGCAACAGCCACTTGCTTCTTTCACAAATGCTTAGAAATAAACGTTGTGGTGTTTGCGATTTAAAATAATTTTATTGCTGTTTTATTATTTGCATACAGTATTGACATGGGGCCTATACCCATTTTTAATTCAACACTAAACATCATCTCTCACTAATCACAGTAACACTAACACATTAGAACGGTTCATACGTCTTTCTCGGACCAGACTTTTGATGCCAGTGTTTTTTTTAAGCAAGTTAATTCCCCTCTTGTAAAAAAGTGTTTAAAACAAACAGTGAAGTTCGGCACTTAATAGGTTATTTTCTTTTCTTGTCTTCAAGTCCATATTAAGATAAAAATGTCTTGTTGCAAAGCGAAGGTGTTTGATTTGTCCCTCTTCCCACACGTGCAAAGACTTTTGCTTTAACAGCATTTCTTCCCTTTCTTTCTCCTCTCTCTGTCCCTGTGGGAATTGATATGGACTGTGTCCTTTTCTCTCTCCCTTTCTCGTTCTGCTCGACTCTGGCTCTGTTTCTTTGCCCGGAGGACCATGTGGGTGAAAGCCATGAACATCTGCAAAGAGAACAAAATGTAAGACATATTGCACAAATATGGGATATATGTCAGTGTCAGAATTATGATCAAAATTTTCTTTTTATTTCTAAGAAATAAAATTCTTTAGACGACACCCCTGATAGCACAGAAAAATCTGGCAGACATCTATTTGATGTCTGCATTTACATCTGCAAGACATTGTTTGATAGTTTGCTCATCTGCAATACGTCTCCAAGACATCTGCTGTCAGATGTCATCTAAGATGTTTATAATTTAGAATGCATGTAAAACTGTTCTTTCCGAGAAGTTTTTACACAGCAGATGTTTACCTTCAGATCTTTAGCAGACATCTTACCGACATACCTGTGCTATCTCGGACAATTTAGAAATAAAGTCCTCACCTCTTCTACATTGATGTTCTCTTTAGCACTTGTCTCAAACATCCTCACACCAACTGACTCTGCAAAGCGCAGAGCATCTTGTGTGTCCACAAGCCTTTTAGAAGGATCATCATTCTTGTTTCCCACTAAAATCAATCACAGTATTCAAATTTATATAAGTTAGATTTTTTTTAATACTACAGTCAATTGACTAATATATCTATATCTTCTATATTACAATGCATCATGGGGGAACTAAGGTAGACAGAAGTGAAAGAAGTTAGGTTACTAAAATTAATTCATATTTCCTTTAATCTCAAAGTTGTGTGTACAAAGTTAGAAACAAACTAACCTAAGATTTTGCAGACATTGTCACAGTTCTGCGATATCTCATTTAACCATCTTTTCACATTGACGAAAGATTCAGGGTTTGTGACATCATAAACAATGATGACACCATGTGTGTTTCTGTAATACCTAGAAAGCCCAACAGAGACGGCAATGAACAAGTGGAGAACAGACAGATAAAAATCAATAAGAATCATCAAAAATACATGACAAATGTTATTCACAATTCATGAACAGTGAGTTTGACTTACGTAGAGGTGATGGTTCTGAACCTTTCCTGCCCTGCAGTGTCCCAGATCTGGAGTTTTACTCTTTCTCCATCAAT
Source organism: Triplophysa rosa (assembly GCF_024868665.1). NCBI lineage: Eukaryota > Metazoa > Chordata > Actinopteri > Cypriniformes > Nemacheilidae > Triplophysa > Triplophysa rosa. The sequence goes on along the minus strand of NC_079900.1, from coordinate 12,699,276 downwards.
CTCTACAGTTCGAATCTTAAAGTCAACTCCAATAGTGGTTATATAACTGCCTATAAAGTACACAAGAGCATGAATGTTTACTCAGTTATGAAATCTTGAATATCTTCAAGCCAACATACAGCCTCACTGTGTCTTGAATCAGTCTTGTATTTGAGAACACAGTGAATAGGTCATGAATTCACAGCCCCCCTGACTCATTCGTTCTTTCTCACACAATGACAAACACACATAAACACACTCAGAGCCAAACAGACTCACCAGAGAATGAGTTGTCTGCAAATCGTAGAAGCAAACTGCTTTTCCCTACATCTGTAAGAAGTCGAAGTAGCATTTGTTAAACAGTCAGTTTGTTAAAGAGAAATGTTTTTAATGAATCACTGTATCATAGTAATTATACTATTTAGTATTATACTAAAGCCTTGACAATTAAATAATACCATAATAAAAAAGAAAAAGTGCAATCGCATGATGTGACTAACAAACATATTAGGTTGTCCATATGTGGACATACGACTTAGTCTGTCCATTGGTGACAATGGTCTAAACTAAAGTTTAAGACCAAGTGGAATTTATGACCCACGTTTCTATATCACAGTTTAAATGATTAATGACCACAGCATATTAAATGATGCCGTTATGGTTCATATCACAATTAAATGACAAAAATGGTGAACATACAAAACTGATTATAGAGTTCTGTAACAAAGAAAGGTACAGGCATAAAAGGTTTGTTAAAGGCATTGTTTACCCAAAAATAAAAATTCTGTTTACTCACCCTCTGGTCATTTCAAATCTGTATGACTTACTTTCTTGTGCAGAACACACATATTTGTGCAAAAATGCTGGTAACCGAACAATAGCGGGACCCGTTCACTTCTTCTGTATGGACCCAAAACCAATGCCAAGTCAATGGGTACCGCCATTGTTCAGTTAGCAACATTCTTCAAAATATCTTCTTTTGTGTTCTGAGAAAGAAAGTCATACAGGTTTGAAATGACAAGAGGGTGAGTACACAATGACAGAATTTTCATTTTTGGGTGAACTATAACTTTAAAATGGTCTCTGGCATACTGTTTAAATGACTAGATATTTTAAAGGGGTCATATGACAGGGCTAAATCGAATATTATCATTGGTTTTAGATGTAATGCAATCTGTATACACGATTTAAGGTTCAAAAACGCAGTATTTTCACATACCGTGCATGTTTGTATCTCCTCTTTGCCCCGCCTCTCTGAAACGTGCAGATTTTTTACAAAGCTCATGGCTCTGAAAAGCGAGGTGTGCTATGATTGGCCAGTTAACCAGTGCGTAGTGATTGGTCGAATACTGCAAGCGTGTGACGGAAATGTAACGCCTCTTACCATGTTTGGAACATCAGGTTTCAAAGCAATTGTACTGACAGGTACGCCCACCTTACTTGTGTATACATTTGGGCGGTCTTAGTCAACTCATACCACGAACTGACGTGGATTTGTGGGGGTGTGGTTACACGAGGTGTTTCAGGCAGGTCTGGGTGACCATTCGCTTTTAGATAGAATGCATCTTTTGTTCCCACACTTTAATTTTTGCAATTTTACGTGTCTAATACATGCATGGGCAACTTATAACACACCAAAGACACAGAAAAACACGTATTCGCACCATATGACCCCTTTAACATGCAATCAACGCTGACTCATGGCAATGGCTCACTCAGAAATGGATGAGGACTAGGCGTACTCATAGTAGTTTCATTTCAGTTTTCCACTTTTTTGGTTAACGTACAATTGCACAACAGTGTTTCAGTAACTGTACTAAAACTAACTTGAGAGCATTCACATGAATAAACGGTGCTAGAGATTTAAACTAGCTTAATTAAACATGATCAATACTGAACAGATTCTTGTTAACTGGGAAAGAAGTTAAACGATAGACATGAAACCAACTTAGTTAGTTAACAAACATATGAGATCCACAGAGATACTGACTGGAGTCACCAATGATGAGCAGCTTGAAGAGATGATGGTAGTCTTTTCCTGCCATTCTTCTGATCAGGTCTCAACTCCTCAAAGTCACTCGTTTAAGATCTTAAAGTGCCAGGATGTTCAGTGCGGAAGGTTTTGGGTGAAACACTGCAAGCATCATATGATCGTCTTTCCAGATTTCCTCAGAATCCAACCTTGAATTAAATCATCAGCACCGACAGTTCCTTACAACCAGCTCACGGCTGCCAGCTGACTGCAGTGCATTGTCATTTATCGATTCCAGCTGACTTTTGGATTTCATTGACAGGGCATTGTCTGCGATACATTTGATCCCTCAGTGCAATAAACCATGTTCATGTAAAAACACGATTTAAATGTCAAATGATATTTGTATTGCTTTTGTCCACATTGGGAAACTGTAGTTAAAATCTATGTGGAATTTATTCTGCTGACTCGCCCTCCAGTTCAAACAGATTACCACATAGCTAAAGTTTAATATCAAATAACACTACAGAAACAGCTGATTTATGAGGGTAAAGGAACCGAGTCATCTGGAGAACAGGGCGGATTGTTTGAGATGTCTCTCTAAATCTTGATTTCTCTGATATGTAGATTGCATCTCGGTCACTGTAATCCCATTCTGCTGGTTTAACCAAAACATCCAGGGACTGGGGGTTTTCCTCACTTTTTCACTCCATGTGACTGTTGAATTGCAGGTTGCCTCAGTTAGTACCCTTGTTTAAAGTCAGCCTGAAAAAAGCAAGAGGCAGGTATTACTTATGCATCAGTTCAAATTTAGACACACCCGTCTACCCTGAACAACAGCTGTGTCACTACATTTAGCTTCTCCCACTCTTAAACACAAATGACACTATCGCCCTGTACAATCGGAAACATGTATCATTGAGGGAGATCGGTGTATATGTACACAGTGGACGAAACAATTCAAGGAACCACATCAAACCGAACAAACTAGCTGCTGAGTCAAGAACTAAAGACAACGCTACAGATTAGGTAAACTGCCAAAAAGTTTCCATAAAAACAGGAAGGGACGTGTTTTTCCTGAACTGCTTTTGTTGGTAGAGCACAGGCTTCTCAGACATATTAAAACACGAATATCGTGTTAAATGGCCTGGCTAACATTATTGACTGCTATAGGCCCGTGTATACACATTGTAGACAGAAAATTGAAGTGAAACTGACACACCTAGCCTCAGGTCCGCTAATCGGGCACAGATTTTTTATGTGGCACCACAACTAAATTCCTGGAAAAAAAACGAACTGGGTCCAGAAATTAAAAAGGAAACTATTGTCAGGAGCAGCTAGAAAACAGCTTGAAAACTAAATGCAACATTAAAAGGAAAATAGTAATAAAAGAACAGCAGTTTCTAAGGCAGATCAATAAATGCAGGTATACTTCATTAAACTGCTTTTTAGGACGAAACTGACAACTTCTACGTTAAAGTATAATTTAGAAACTCACATGAAGCGATTAATCAGGACACACCTGTAAAAACAAGCGTTCCTACTAAAGCTGAAGTTGACCTTATCGTCTTGATCTGCTTTTCCAAGTTCCGTCTTCAACAGCTTGATGAAAACTTAACCATTACTCAACTCGTCAGCCGTTTGTCCACATTTCGCAGTTGTTTTGAAACTCAGCTAGGCTAGCTACTTAACTAGCCGCAGATGTTCTACCACATGACCGCGAGATAATAAGATCAAACTCGGAGGTATAGAAGAGCTCACCGAGAACACATCACATGTTCCGAACGCTCGTGGAAAACACGAAAGACTTGGCGGAAGTCCCTGCTGGGCTGGTCAGTCAGTGTTAGTTAGTCCTGCTGTATTATCCAGTGTTCAGGGGAAGTTCGGACAGTGTCCAGCGGTCGCAGGGATCAGATCCGCCCATCGGAGGCCGCCGCACCTGAATGTCGAGTCACTCTCATCCTCATCATGTGCCTGAGTTTGTTTCCTCCTCCCTCATACCGCTACTGGCTTCCCGTTGCTATCTCTGCTTGTCTGTTCCACCTTTGACAATGACTTTTCACCACATATTTTTGTCTCTCAAAACCTAGCGAGCCATTTTAGGTATTCAGAGCTACAACAAAGTAGCCTATTAAAATGCTGTCTAGCCAGGCATATGACAAGGTTTTGAGACAACTTGTTTATTGAAATGTATGTTACAGTGGAAAAATGAAGACACACAGTCAAATATCCCAACGTATTCAAATAGTTTATTATAAAAATACATTGTTCAATTGTATTGTTGAAAAACATGACTTGGGGTTGGCATTTGCCAAAGAAGTCAGGATTCTATTTATTCAAATAGTAAAAAAAAGAGAGAAATACTGTTCAGAACGACAGAGAAAAAGCTCTGTAACTGAAGTTGGTAAAAACATCAATTTGGTGACTGCTGCCCCCTACTGTCATAACCTGAAAAATAAAAAAATGGGTGAATATTACAAACATTTTTTCATGACATCTTCACCATACAAGCAAATAATAGAGCATACTAAGTAAAAGTATAGCAATAAACGTTATAAAGTATAGTTTGATAGAACTATCATTATATGCTCCTACCCTGTGTTCAGTGTTTTTAAGATTGAGAGCCAGTGTGTTGAGTGATAAAGGAGTGCAGGGAATCTGAGCTTTAACTGTCCCTCCATGTAAACAGTGAGATACATTTGGCCCCTCACCTACCGCAAAAATCTGAAAACAAACAAAACAACATAGTTACTATACATATATTAAATCAAATGAGCACCATGTTTTGTTAATTAAATTAAACTGCAAATCTTACCAGGTCCTGGTAAAACACAGCTTCCCTTTGACAGCCAGGCAATGGGAAGACTGAGGTAGGAGACATAGACCGAAGGTGCCATAAAGAGAGAGAAGGCCCTCCGCCACATAGCTAAGAAGGAAACAGACAACAGCTTTATAACATTAGGGGCACTATGCCATTACAACCTAGCATACACATAGGGGCATTCCAGAGCAGATTATGAAGATTGTAAGTAAAGAATTTAAAAAACAATCATGTCAAAACACATGCCAAGTCAAACACGCATGAATAAAAGACAACGATTCCACTGTCTCTGCAGACCAATAAAAAAAAAAACATTCCAACTTACCATCCAATCAGAATCTGTGGCAAGACAGCTAATCCACTTCCCAAACTGTGGGCGTGCACATTCCTGACACACCATTCCAGAATGAGCGTCAAAGCAAGAACAAGTAGGAAAGTGGCAATAATGCATTGTTTTAGCTTTTGTATTATACATTGAAGGAAATAATTATTTGATCCCCTGCTGATTTTGTAAGTTTGCCTGCTTACAAAGAAATGAAGGGTCTATAATTTTTATGATAGGTTTATTTTAACTGATAGAGACAGAATATTTAAAAAAATCATGGGAACATTTTTTATATAAAGGTTATAATTGAGTTGCATTTCAGTCAGTGAAATAAGTATTTGATCCCCAAGCAAAACATAACTGCTTGGTGGAGAAACTCTTGTTGGCAAGCACAGAGGTCAGACATTTCTGATAGTTGGTCACCAGGTTTGCAAGTCCACTCCTCTGTAAATCTTTAAGGTTTCTTGGCTGTCGCTCAGCAAATTGGAGTTTTAGCCTCCTTCACAGATTTTCTATAGGACTAGGGTCTAAAGACTGGCTAGGACACTTAGCCCCGGTTTCACAGACAAGGTTTAAGACTAATCCCAGACTAAAATGAATTTTGAGCAGTCTTACCTGAAAATAACTTGCCCTGACATATCTTAAAATATATATTTTTTTCAAGATGCACATCAATAATGTTTTTTTCTACGGCATTTAAATAAAAGTGACTTAAATAGCCTAAATTAACCTAGCCTAAAAGGCATAGTCCTGGCTTAGGTTAAGCCTTGTCTGTGAAACCGGGCCCTAATGTGCTTCTCCTTAAGCCACTCTTTGGTTGTCTTGGCAATATGTTTTGGGTCTTTGTCATGTTAAAGGCACATCTTCAGTGATCTAGTTAAGGGGAGGAGGTTCTCGTCCAAGATTTTACGGTACACCGGTCCGTCCCTCAGCCCCTCCATGCGGTGAAGTCATCCTGTACCCGTAGCAGAGAAAAAGCCTAAAGCATAATGTTTCCAACACTGTGCTTCTCTGTAGGGATGGTGTACTTTCTTAAAGTGACAGGACTAATCTGCGGTCCATATAGGCACATAACCAATCTGTGGAGCCAGAATTCTTGCTGGTTGGTAGGGGATCAAATACTTATTTCACTGACTGAAATGCAAATCAATTTATAACCTTTATATAAATTTCCCTGATTTTTTGGTTGATATTTGGTTTCTATCAGTTAAAATAAACCCACCATAAAAATGATAGACCCTTCATTTCTTTGTAAGCAGGCAAACTTACAAAATCAGCAGGGGATCAAATAATTATCTCCCTCACTGTATATAACCACCACAAGTATGCATCTTACCTCATATTTGAACATTTCAATACAGTGAATTGGCCGATTTGTCCGACAGTCTAAAGGAGGGGTTATAATCATTATTTTTTTTTCATTTCATTTTCTCTGAAGGAAATAGGAGAAGTAGAAATAAATAAATAATAATTGACTGACCCCATATCCTCACAGCACCATCCTCTCCTCCAGAGAGTATCTCCCCTTCCCTCTCTCTAAAGCATAGGCAGTGAATGTAGTCAGTGTGACCCTTTAGTACTGACTGAGAATAATGCAGAAAATGTTATTTGTGAGATTTTACTGTGTTGTGTTGTAATGTAATGTAAACATTTTTTTATAGCTAACTGAGGTTAACCTTAAAGATGCCAGTCTCCATGTCCATGATGTGAATATTGTTGTCACCCCCTCCGACTATTAAACTGTTGTCCTGTAAAAAATAACAGGCATTAAAGTGACAAACAGTGTGATACAGAAATACACACAAATATATAATGATCTACAAATCTAGGAACATAAACTTATTTATGCGTGTATACAAATAGGTTCACCACAAACCTTTGGATTAATGATCATTGCATTAATCTCTGGAATTTCAAGACTAGTCCTGTTAGGAACGATAGTTTACATTCGGTTAGTATACACAGTAATGAAGGTCATAAACAAACAAAACAATTCTTATCTTCTGTTCGTTCCATCAGAATGTACATAGTATACGCAAGTCAGAATGATCAAATTAAAGACAATCTCTCACTCATAATTGGGTTTCCTTGTCCAGGTGGCTTTGGTACTCTGTGGGAAAATATATGCAAGATGTACAAGGTGTCTACAGTATTAATATGGACAAAAAGGCAGAAGATGCAGTATGAATTTTCCCCAGCCTAATAAACATTTCCTTAAGAACTGACTTTTCACCTTTTTAATGAGCTCCGCCCAACTCCAGGCCTTTATTTCTCCATTCCCAGTACTCAAGAGATGAGTATCAGTGGAAAGAAGAGAAAACACTGGACCATCATGGGCTAAGAGAGACAGAAAGGTATATGTCTTAATGGTCATGTCAATATTGATGTTTTGAATTCAGAAACAAAGGAAAATGCATTTGTGAGCTTGTTTTGGCTAGTAATCTGTAATCAAGTCCAAATTATTTGTTAGAAATGTGTCTAACCAGTAAAGTTAAGGATGGGCTTCTGACTCTTCTCTGATGTATCTGGACTCAGTGCAGCCGATAAACTGTGAATACGATAAAAGTTCTTCAAACATCACTTCTATCTAAACCAGCATTTATAAATATGCAAGAAATAGTAAAGGATGTTTTTACAAGCAACTGCTATAGAATACAATATGTGCTAGTACTGTATGTTTAGTTTGCTTTATCACCTAAACACCGCTATCTCTCCATAGTTATTACCCGCTGCAAGGAACCGACCGCAGGGAGAGAAACTCTGCGAGAACACGGACATATGCAGGAGCTAGAGAAAGATAACTGTGTTACTAACATCTTATATGATTTATCTGAACAAAACACTAGTCAGAGGTATTATGTGGACGACAGTGCCTACAGATTTTCTCGTTAAATGATTTAATAATTTGTTCTTATATTATATTGTTACCTCAACTGGACCCATCTTTTCGCAGTTGACAACACACCGATCAAATCAGAGAATTTTCAATGCAAAGCCTTTCCGTGTTGCTAGCGCTGCTAATTCAAACTCCGTCGCGTAAATGTGACGCAATACGCTTTCTTCCACACTGGCGCTAGACATTCACCATGGTTACCAGTTTCTGCCAAAACACGATGCCAACTACACTTCTGTTACTAATCGATGAGACATACTTACGAAAACTAGCCATGTTTTTCTGTTACAGTAATCATAGTTTAATCGTCAGTTTTAAATATTTCTCGTAAATCTGGTTATACAAATGGCAATCTCAAAAATAACATTTATTAAACCTTTTGCATAAACTTTCGCTTGGTTAGGGCGCTCCTTTAAGATTTTAGAAAATGCTGTTTTACTTTCTTAATTTTGTAAGTGGTAACTAATACCAAAGTGTAAATTGTTGTATTGAAGCGGAAACAATGTGGGGATATACAGTACCATTTTTTGTATGAATAATTTCTGTGTGCAAGTAGTTGGGTGTCATTTTGCTTTTCGAACTAAAGCTTTACTAGGACAAACAGAAGTTAAGAATGAAATATTGTACTGCCATTTTATTATTCAGAGTTTATTTCCACAATGAAACAAAAAGGAACAGACACTGTCCACATACATAGCAACAAAACACTGTCCATTCTGATCACCAAATGACAGACAATTACCTATATTCAGACCAATGTAGCAGACAGAAAAAAACTGGACATACTTGTGGTTTTGCGTGTGTGTACAATAATTGTCTAGCATCTGTTTGCACAGAGCTATCGGTGATATGTCAATTCAGGTTCAATGTCTGGTCTTGCACATTAATTACACGAATAAAAGTAAAAATAATCCTCCCCTTCCGGATGAGTTATAAAGAATCAGGATTTGAGAGACCTTCTGCTCCTAGTACTGGTGAAACAGTCACCACTGCAACAGGTCACATTTTCAGCCTATCCATTCTGAGATAATCTAGTCCTCCAAAGCCAAGACAACGAGTCCAGAAAACAAAAAGATGTTAACTATTTTCTCTGCTGATAGTCTGGAGATCTGCTTCTGGACTTCCTGCTTGTATTCCTGATCAGGCACAGAGAGAGGCAGACAGAGAATCAAGATTAGTGACGTAATAGAGATGAAACATAGCTGTTTATTTAAATGAATCTAAACCGACCGTCGAGAGGGTGAAGATTGTGCAGGTCTTTGTTGTCTTGCTGGAGGAGAATAACTGAGTGACCTTGAGTCTCTCAGTGAATCTGCTGGCACTCTCTTAGGACGCGGCGGACTGTAGAATGTAAAAAAATCAGACAATCTTTCAGAGAATGTAAATGGACGTTACATGATTTATGTGCTTAAAAAAACAAAAATGCTAGTTAATAGGCAGGTAAACTATTTGACCTTTTTTTCTGTTCTTGCTCACTTTCTGAAGAGGACGACGACGATGAAGCAGCTTTGCCTTTTGTTGTGTTACCAGAATCTTTATTTTTAATTGTTTTATCACCCCTGCAAGACCAAAACCAAGTCATTTGAAAAGAAAGCTTTAGATGTCAAAGTTTGACTTATGAAGTCATGATCATAGTCAAATGTAATCATATACCTGTATATGCAGCACGATAGACAGTTAATCAAATCATAGCATTTACCCTTTCCCTTTTTCTTCTTCCGAGTCAGAGCTGTCTGATGATGACGAGGATGATGAAGACGAGGACGAAGAGGATGAGGAGGAAGATGATGACGAAGAACTTGAGCTGCTTCTCCTTTTCTTCTGCTCTTCTGGTTTCCCATTCAATGCTTTCTTTCCTCTCGTTGACTGCTCAGTTTGTTGAGTCTGGTGCCGCTCATTAATTGATGATGGAGACTGGCCTTTCAATCTGTCACCTGGTGGATTCCTGCTTTGTGATTGGTTGGCAGTTGGTGACCTCGTACGGGCAGGAAGTTCACGGGAGGGAGAACGACGAACTGACTGATTGGAAGGGAGACGGCTCTCTCGAGGTGGGGAGAGGGGTGGATGTTTGGGGTTTCTTTCTGGTTGCGTGTTTCTTGCGCGTTCGTCACTTTCCCTTGATCTCTCTTTATCTGCATCTGTAGGCTTCGGCCCCTTCATTTGTCTTTGAGGAGAGGGTGAGGATGACGAGGATGAACTGGAAGAGGATGAAGAACGGCGTGGAGGAGTGGGATCTTTGGGCGGTGCTCTAGTCCTCTGCTCTCTCTCTCTTTCTCTGTCCTGTTCGCGTTGCCTTTCTCGGTCTCGATTCCTCCTCTCCTGCTCTCTCTGCCTTTCTCTTGACAAGGATCGGCTGCTTCTGCGTCGACGTACTGGAGAGGGTGAACGACGAGACCTGGGTAAAGAGAAACATTTATTAAACAGATGTTTTTGAGAGATTCAAGGGTTCTAAAAAAACAAGCAATTTTTCTAACCTAAAGAAAGGACTTTGTCTACGTGGACTCCTTGATCTGCTACTCCTTGTTCTTCTCTCCCTTGAACGCTCCCTAAATCTGTCCCTCTCTCTTGCTCTGAGGCGTTCCCGGCTGCGGTCCCGTCGAGGAGAGGATGAGTTGCGTGGTGAGGGTCTCCTCGCGCCTCGTCTTGGGCTGGGAGAACGAGAGCGTGCTGGATCCTGGTACTGTCGTGGTGGTGTACGTTTCGGCGAGGGCCGAGATGCAGCGTTCCTGAGCTGTGACACTTCCTTTCTCTTCTGGTCACTCTGTCGATCCCGTCCTCTGCCAGATGAGGGGCGTGAGGGTTCTCGTTCCAGGTCCGATGGGCTGTATCGCTCACCCCCTCTGAGCCTCTCAGGTTCTTTGATTTGAGATGTCTCTTCTGAAGGCGAGAACCTGCCTCTACCTCTCTGAGGGGGTGAAGGAGGTGGGCTAGAGCTTTCGGTAGGGGTGTACCTCTCTTTCCCACGATCCCTATCTTTTTCAGATTGACTGAACCTTTGAATTGCTGTGGATGGAGGTGGCCTCCTTTCTCTCTCCATGTCCCTCTTTCTCTTATCCACATCGTCATTTTTTCTCTTAGGTTCAGGAGGTGAGCTCTGCAGCTTCCTGTTCTCATCACTTTCTCTGGCCTCCTTTTCTCGGCGTGCAATGGCTTGAGCAATGACAGCATGAGGGACTGATTTGGCAACATTACTCTTGTCTTTTGAGCTTTTCTTTTTCTCATCATCAGAGGATGAAGATGAGGACGACGATGAGGAAGATGATGAGCTGTCACTGTCGCTGTCACTGCTGCTGCTGCTGCTGCTACTACTGCTGCTGCTGCTGCTGCTGCTGCTACTGCTAACAGCTTTAGCTTTGTCTTTCTTTCCAGGCTTTTCTACCTGTTTCTCCTTTTGGTCTCGATCTCTATCCAAAGGACTCAGTTCCTGAGCTCTTACCTGCCTCCTGTCCTCCTCCATTCTCCTGTCTTTTCTCTCTCTCTCCTGCACCTCCCGCTCTGACTCACTTCCTCTGGCACCTCGTCGGTCCTCTGACTGATTGCTAGAGAACTTCCTGTCAGATCTGGACATCTCCTCTATCCTGGCATCACCATAACGGTTTCTCTCTTTCTCTCTGTCACTCTCTCTGCCTTTTCTACTAGCTTCTTCCTTCATCTCCTCCTGCTTTCTTCTCTCCTGTTCATGATCTCGCTCTTTTTGTCTTCCGTTAGAGTAAGGCGAGTGCTTGGCAGGAGAGCTGGAGTCTCCAGATCGGGTTCTTTGCCTTTCCTGTCCTTGATCGCTCTTTCGACTAGATGTGTCTCTATCACTATTCCTCTGTCTCCCTCTTAAACTATCTGCAGGAACCCTCAGAGAAGCTGCTCTCTTCTCTCCACTGTGTCTTCTCGTTCGGTCCTTCTGTGGAGAAGGAGACCGGGATGTGGATGACTCTTGTCTTTTTTGACTTGTGACATTTTTTCTATCGTCCACATTTCTTTGCCTTCTGTCTCTGTGCTGTTCAGGAGATGGAGATGCTGAGTCGTGTCTTTTCCTTTGGGAGGGTTTCTCTCTCTCCTCACCCTTTTGTCTTGTGTCCCGCTGCTGTTTCCGCAGTGGAGACGGAGATGAGGAATCATGTCGTCTCATTGGAGGAGGTTTCTCGAGCTCTACACTCCGTTGTCTTCTGTCTCTCTGCTGCTTTCGTGGTGGAGATGTAGATGAGGAGTCCTGTCGTTTTTGCTGAGACTTTTCTTGTACTTGCTGCCGTTCTCGGTCTTTGTCTCTTCTGTTGGGCTCAGGGGTTCTTGAGCGTCTTGGTGACCTCTAAGGTTGGAGCAGACAAAGAATTCATAAGCTTTAAAGGGGTCATATGGTGCGAACACATGTTTTTCTGTGTCTTTGGTGTGTTATATGCCCATGCATGTATTAGACACGTAAAATTGCAAAAATTAAAGTGTCGGAACAAAAGAAGCATTCTATCTAAAAGCAAATACTGACCCAGACCGGCCTGAAACGCCTCGTTTAACCACACCCCCACAAATCCACATCAGTTCGTGGTATGATTTGACTAAGACCGCCCAAATGTATACGCAAGTAAGGTGGGCGTACCTGTCAGTACAATTGCTTTGGAACCTGATGTTCCAAATATGGTAAGAGGCGTTAAGGTCCATTCAGATTGCGGGAGATGCGAAAAAGCAAAACGAATACCCGACAAACCAAGTTTTCATATCAACGACGAAACGAATGTTCGCTTCTATTTGACGCCCGCACGTTAGATGGCGCTGATGGAGAATACATTTCACGCCAAAACATTAGGTGGCGCTTAACCGCTATTTAGGCTTCAGCTGCTGAGAAGAAGAAAAGCTTAAAGCGTAGCAATACAGGCTACTAGTACGGTTTGCTTTACCTACTTACAACAGCAGAACAAGAAATGGATTTCTCCAGCAGCAGCGAAGATGAGTTTGTTTTTTGCCTGAATGAGCAAAGGAAGAGAAAAAGACGATATTGGGTTCACCATTTTCTTGAGAAGGGCACTTTGAGTTTAATAGATTTATCCAGGAGTTAAAGCTGTACCACGATCGTTTTCATCGTTACTTCAGGACGATGGTCTGGGGGTTAATTAGTTACCAAACGGCATTTGCATTGCAGCTGTACTATTTAAACAGTTGTAAAATATGTGTACACTTGACTTGGCTTGCAGAGCAGTGCAGTGTTGGCTTGCTCACCGGGAGACTGCATTTATTTATTTATTTATTCATTTATTTATTAGATATTATTTATTATAATGATCTTGCTTGGTCTATAAACACCATGCACTGTGCTGTGTTTTACCTTTCTGTGTTTTTCTTATTTGCTCCTGTAAAGCTGCTTTGGAACAATGCACATTGTGAAAAGCGCTATATAAATAAAATTGAATTGAATTGAATTGATGTTTGTTTACATGTGCCTGTGCTTTCTACCTACAAGCAAAACTGACTTTTACTGGTACCGCCAATATATTTGTAATATCCCATACTACAACATAACATGTGAATTGTATTCATATGAAAGATTATATATATATATCAGTTTATACTTTTATATTTGAATGCCACCTCAAATTATGCCACAGAAGTTCTTTTTTGTCCTGGTTTTTGTAGTCGCTGTGACTTTTTTCAAAAAGTTCTGTCTGTTCTGACACCAACGACAGTAACATCTCGACATCCATTCTCTCACAACAGCTTTCTGAGCCTTTAGCGCCCCCGCGTGCCCTCAGTGGCTTTAGGCGCGTGTGTAAAATGCTCGATTCTTATTAGACAGTCCGTTTCTTCGCTTTGCGAATGGGGAAAGATTCGTCGCAGTAGACGAAAAAAAAAACTTCGCTTTTTCGACATGCGGATATTCGCGGTCTATATGAAAGGCTTCATAAGAATCTATTGTTTTTGTTCTAGAACGTTATCGCGACGAGCATTCACACCGAATATTCGCGGGCAATCTGAACGGGACTTTACATTTCCATCACACACTTGCAGTATTCGACCAATAACTACGCAACGGTTAACTGGCTAATCATAGCACACCTCGCTTTTCAGAGCGATGAGCTTTGTTAAAAATCTGCACGTTTCAGAGAGGCGGGGCAAAGAGGAGATACAAACATGCACGGTATGTGGAAAAACTGCTTTTTTTAACCTTAAATCTGGTAAACACATTGCATTACATCTAAAACAAACGATAACATTCGTTTTAGCCGTATCATATGACCCCTTTAACACAAATACAGTTTGGATGTGACAGATTTACAGCTGAGACAGCTTAGGTAAACGCATTACCTCACGGATTTCCATCCTTTTTGGAATTTCCTCACTGTGGCCACACTGCCTTCTGTCAGGGGATCTACCTTTCCTTTTCTCTTCAGCACGCGGGTCAGATTTATTCTGCTGTTTCCGTCTCTGAGGGGACTGACTAAAAAAATAAAAAGCATGCATATTATGGATGCACCACGTGTGGTCCAGTGTCCAGGGTTTTCAAAAAGCTGAACTAACATAAGAAAAAGCCCCTTTCATGTGTGTCAGTGAAATATGTGTGTTCCCCGATACCTGCAAGCCGGGCTGGAGGATCTACTCTGACGCTTTTGGCTCTTACTGGGAGGAGTCTCATTTTCACTCCTTTTCCTCTTTCTCCTGGATGCTTCTTTGTCATCTGATGAACTGTTATGAGACAGAAATGATAACATTTTTATATATATAACCACACAGCCACACACATTGCTGTCACAAGAGGAGGAAAAACGTACCTCTCAGTGTCACTCTTCGCTGACTCCTCCCTAAAATAAAACGTATACTTGTTAATTCAGCTGTTTAAAAAGACATTCAAACTAATCTTTTATAGTGGTTATATCTTTGAATATCTGAAATAAATATCTAGAAAAGAATAAGCTGTGTTGCCTCAGCATCTTGCAAACCATGCACAATTTTTGTCACACTTTCTAAATGGTGTGTGAAATGTATTACATTTTTTTATCAAACAGTCTTTAATGTATATCAGACAAATATAGCACACATGTTGGCGAACACTATGTACACTTTTTGTCCAAAGATCATGCACAAATGAATACATATTTTTTCTTTTGAGAAGCATTTTAATAAAGCATTATATACTAGATAAGTCATGTTTTCATGGACACTTTAACAGCAGACATCCTAAAGTGTAGTTAGGCATCTTAGTTTTACCTTCATTTCTCTTTGATTACAGAGTCAAACCACAATTGTTTTACAAAAGTAAAAGGAAAATATTAAATGAAACCTTTTCTTTTTCTTCTTTTTGTCTTTTTTCTTCTCCCGTTGAGGGGATGGTGAGGGGCTTTCAGAGCTATATAAGCGGAAAAATGTGTATAGTAATATTCTGCACTTTAAACCAATAACAAAAAAATACATTAAAAAAAAAAGTTATACTAAAGTTTACCTTTCTCTACTTTTGTTTTTCTTTCTTTTTTTCTTCCGGCTCTTTTTTTGATCAGGAGATGAATTTGAGTCATCAGACTCAATCATCCTGAGAAATAATGAAGATTTATTAGGATCCCAGTGCAAGCTTTATTTTCCAACAACACATTACTGTGTTGTCAGTAATGTAAGAAATAAGCATATTTTAATAAAAATGAAATTAACAACAAGTAACTGAAAAACAACAACAAAAGATGACAAAATTAATTGTTTTGTCTCAATATGCAAACCAGTAATGTTTTTTCCAAGGCATTTTTATAAAAGCCACTCAAATACCTTTAAAAAAATTAATGAAAAATTAAAATATAACTAAGCCATAGTGCTGGCTTTAGCTAAGTTTACACAGGACAAAAATGCATAAGGCAAATAAAAATACATAAATGCAACACAGGCCTGTGCAACACAAAATTCTATAAAAAAAAGGCTGAAGTCTCCAACAGCACACCATCTAATGCCAATGTCCTTAAACGTCCTTGCTAACTTATCTGTCCATCGACTCACTTGTATTTCTGCTGCTGTTGCTTCTCTCTTTCCAGTCTCTCATGTTGCTTCTCTCTTTCCAGTCTCTCCTGCTCCCTCTTCTCTTTCTCTCGCTCCTTCCGTTCAGGATGAAAGGACGAGCCGTCGACATAGTCAGAGCTGATGCCGAATGCCTCTCTCAAACGGTCATTCTTTTGCTGGTTAGCAGCCGCAAGAGCATGAGTTTCAGTTACACTGTTTAAGAATGGAAGGAGCATAAAAAAACATTTAAGTGGCATCATGGCAAAACTGAATGTCTACTTAAACTTTGAATGCACATCAGCAGCACTCACGCAGGCCTCTCTGTTGAAGGAGGCTGAGGTTCTTGTTTTTCTTGCAACATCATACGAAAGGTGTTGACCTTCTCCTCAATCTCCTCTGCTGAGTACCTGCCACACAGAATAGAAATGTCTCTCTTATAATAGAATAAACAGAAAAAGACCTGGACTGCATGCATAGTTAGTGCTATGCATGCAGTCCATTAACACTCAGCAGATCTAAAGAGAATTTGTCGTATATTCTCTCTTCTTACCCCTGCTCCTCCATCATGTCCTGCAGCTCAGCACATTTCACCTCCAGCTGCCTCTTCTTCTGGTGCTCCAGGATTTCAGCGTTAGGTTGTCTGTTCAGCTGGCTCTCCAGTCTCTCTCTATCCTTCTCATCCCTCTCTCCTCCGCGCTCATCTCTGTTCCGCTTCACGCGTATGCTGGACAGGTTCTTCTGAACGTAGCCATTAGTGCCACTGCCTCGCGGCGTGGTGAGTCCGATACCATTATACATTTCTGCTCTAGGTGGGTAAAAATAACATAAGAAGCACTTTACTCACAACTCACATACTTTTTATTATTTTTTTTATTTTACGACTAAAATAATGGACAATATCCATTGACAAAGACCAAATATGATCTGTTGCTAAAATAGAGATTCTCAGTAAACAATTACTCAAAAATCAACCCAGACGTTTAACGTTACCTTCCGCACTCAAGCATGAATCACATCAACTAACGTTAACTGGCCAACGAACTGCCAAGTTTAACAAACGGCCCTAATGTTGTCCAATACGTGCCGGAGGTGTATTGTACGCGGTAAGCAGTTCACTAAATTTTGAAGACTCAAATCAGTAACAGGCTAAGGCCTTCCTTCCTGCTAATGCTACTTCAATACTATTGTCTGTTGATTCTAATTCATTTAAGAGTTAACTAAACACAGCCCTGGCCTGACCAACGCTATATTAGGAAAAGTGTCCATCTGCGTAGCAACATTTTAGCTCGTTTAAGTGCGCTGATTTTATCCTGGATGCTAACAAGTCATTTCACAGCGCATGCAGCATGCTAACCAGTCATTCTGCTGCTGAAACGTGTGTGTTACGTACCTCGGTGATTCCCGCTGAGGGCGAAAACAAAAGGAGAACCTTCACAGGCCAAAGACCGGGCACCTACAGCAAACCAAACCGAAATTCACAGGTTCTATGTCAAACAACTTCTGTAAAACAAAACGATGTGCGCAACGTTGGCTAGAATGAACAGTATCGCTCAAGGTGACGTCATCGCGACCGTCTCGCGATAATGTTCGGGGAATGACTTGTGGAGACTACAGTTCCCACAAGTCCTTGGAAACTCAGATTTGTGCAGTTTTTCAATTATTTGTTTGAGTCTGAATTTAAAGTCTGAATTTGTTGAAAGTCTGAATTTAAAAACAAACAACGCTTTTGTTTGAAAGTATACCATTTATTTAATTTATTAAAAAAAACAAGTCTACTATAACATTTTCCCTACATCAAACTTAGAAATCGACATCACCAAAACTGATTTTATTAGGAAAGTACTGTAATCAGCACAATAAATGAAGCAAAATAAAAATCATGATTATCGAATGTAAAACAGTTGAAAAAGCATGATTTATAGCCGCTGTGTTGTGAGCACAACAACAATTTTCATCTTCTCTGGGTGTCTCAGGTGTGTGAGCCGAAATGACATCACATTTCATCCAGTCAGCAGCAATGGACTTTGGGGAAGCAGATTCCTGGTCCAGTCCTCCTCTTTTTATTATCCAGTAATTTGTGTCTTTAAAGAAGTATGTATTACCTGTGGGACATTTGGATACAACTTATTCAGTTGGTTTTGAGATTAAAAAAGACATAAAAACATATTTTTATAAATAACACCTCTTACCATCTAAAAATCCAACAATATCATCAGGGTGGGAAGGCATTCCCCAGACAGAGGCTGATTTAGGGTACCCTTCCTCAAGTTTCCTCTCTGTTCCTGTTTCATCAAACCTCCAGTACTCCCCACCACTAAACAGGTAGGTTTTCCCATTGTGTGGCCACACAAATACTGCCTCAACTCTCTCCGGAACCTCTCCAGAAGAAGTGTATAAACCCCAATCTGCAAGTGGTCGTGGGTACCCAGGTAGGGATACTGTGTTTTTAAATAACCAGTACTTATTACCTGAAAGAAAGAAAAAATAAAGGAGCCCCCTACTTTAAACATCAGCAAATAATGACGTGCCTATATGCTCTCTCTTTTCTTTTTTCCTCTTACCAACAAAGAACACAATATATCCATCTCTTCTCTCATATACTGCATCAACATGGTTCATTTCTGGAGGCAAACCGATCCAGAAGTTGTGGATCAGAGCTGGATTCATGGACATTAGTGACCCTGATTGATGCACCCTCCAAAAGTGTTGACCTGATAGTGTGGGTGGATGAGGAAGAGGTTGGAAAAAAACAATACGAGAGCAGTTGTAGATTTTCTTTCACTTTTATGTTTGAACTTTTTTGAAGGTATTGTTGGTGCATAAATAATACATATATATATATATTTTGCCTGAAATCCCTGCCATACCTCTAAAGAAGAAAACCTCCGCTCTAATGTTACCAATAGCATCATAACCTCCCTGACATCGATCGGTGGATGTGGGAAAGCTGGTAAAAAACAAAAGTGTTAGAAACATGTAGAGAACTCTAAAAATGATCATAATGTTACTTACTGATGAGTGGGATGTGGAAGAGGAGAGATTGGGAAGTGAGGCATATTGGTTGTATGTGTAGCAACAGACGGAGAAGGAATATAATCCTGTCCTTTTCCTGTATGGCAGACAAAAAGGAGCCAGCATCATACATTAGGCATGTTTATTTGATAAAAATAGGCATTCTGATTTATAAAGTACACAAGATTTAGGAAGTACCATAGAGGGCCTGTATTCCCAGTATGTCATCAGAGGATAATGTATAGCTACGCATGTCCCCCACGGGACCATAGTAATAAGGCTTCATAATGGAGACATTGGAGGACGAGTGCATTAGACCTAATGCATGACCAAACTCATGTACAGCAACTGTAAATAAATCCGAGTTGCTGCTCCATTCTGTAGGAAAAGATAATGTTTGGAAACTCTTTCTAACTGTGTTTCGCTTTGTAATGACGTGGGAAAATACATATATCATGGATTTTATTTACCGCCATAGCTCCAACTCTCTCCATCATCAAAGTGCGTGTCACCTGCAAGGTCTCCCTTTCCTGGG